>NC_134484.1:406634293-406859293 GCF_040206685.1 Ascaphus truei | reverse complement strand
GTGGTCAAAAGAAAGTACATGGTTACTTTGACGCGTTTCGGGACCTGCGTCCATTTGTCAAAAAAAACTGAATAACAGTAGAAGTTTTTTGGCGAGATAGGGCTTATCGGCGCTTACTGCATGAGGCCCATGGTCTCTTTATTGAATCTCCATCTCTTGTTGTTGTCCTCTTTATTTCTATGTAAATGTCCAGAAACAAGTTCTGAGTATCAGCGCTCAATGAGTCCAGGATACATATACTGTAATAATGTCCTGAGTCATAAACATACTGAATGATCGGACAGGCTCTGATAAATGTCCCGTGAGACCCTTAGACCAAGTGCATAACAGGGATAACAGAGATAATAGTTCATGTGATGGTGACAAACAGTAGATAAGCATATATTTCTGTCAGAATGTATCACTCGAACACTCACCATGGAGTAGCACTAATGTGAAGGTCGCAGTATCCATGTCCTGATGTGGAAACAAGGGAAATTACTCACATAGTAGGCAGCCTGTCCTGTGTGTGTGCATCACGCCTGTAAACAGCAGAGATGGTGATCAAATCGGAAAAAGAGGAGCACAACTGTAGGAAGGATGGGGGCTAAACACAGATGGTGCGGTTAAAAGAAAAAACTTAAATCCATGGTATACGAGGAAACACACAATCAAATACTCTGATGCGTTTCGGGCGGGACGCCCTTTGTCAAAGAGTATGCTCGCGTCTGATATTGCCCACATAGTTATAGAGGATCCCCCTCCCCAAACGGTGAGTGACGCGCGGTGTAATGGCGCGAAAATCCCCACAGACGAATGCGATTGGCGGACCAACCGAACCAACCAGCAACCTGTATCAGACCAGTTTATTGTTTTAATGTTTTGTAGATTTATGTTTTCGGTGAGTTATTTGTATATGTGATTTGTGTTTTCTGTATTTGTCTCCGCTTTGGTGTACAGGGTCCTCCCCTCCTATGGGGGGGTGCGTCCCCCAGCGGGTTACTCGTTGGTTGGGTTGGTCCGCCAACGCTTACAGAATGAGGCCCTTAATGTCTAAACATCAGCAAGTTAAGCATAACAAGAAAATAAGCACATAACTAAGAATGTTTGTATGATTATTTTATAGTATTCCTTTGATATTATTCTTACTTAATGTATAAGAATGCTCGCTCATTAGTATTGTTGGAGCTCCAATCTCTATGATTTATAATATGCGGAAAACTAATAAAACTATTTGAAATTAAAAAAAACCCTGCTATTTTGGACGTGTGATACGCACCCTATTTCACAATATACAAAATATTTTTAACCTTCTACACTAGAGTCGTGCACTTGTCCTTTTTCTGTTTCTTTTTGCCTTTCGAGATGATGAGCCATCTTTTTAGATAGCAGCAAACTCTCTTACTTTTAGTATTTAAGATAAGATTGTGTATTGTTCATTTTTTTGTACACAGACATTTAAGAATATTTTCTATCACTGTATCAATCCTTTTTTGAAGTCAATACCTTAGTGTATATCTCTGTCTAAATCACTAGGTTTGGGTCAGCATTGGGTGAGCACTGACATTTTGATTTATTTCCAATAACTCATTTAAGTGATATATGTATTCACATTACAATTGGTGCACTGCTACATTTTTTGTTCACTTTTACAGTATCTGCATGTTTCTAGACTTTATATAATTTAAATTATTATCTGTTTCAACTGCATGGCATATTACATATTTTTTATGCTGTTCTGTATATGCCTAATGAACAAGTAATAATATGTTCACAGGAAAAAAGCCAACTGATTTAATACTGGCTCAATTGTTTATTGCTGCTCAACCTCAAGTGGATCTTCCCGCAATCCTCGTGACACGATAGAAAACAGAGTAAGGGGGGAGCAAAAGAAAGATAGAGATGCACAGTGCAGTAACAATTTTGCACCAATGTAATCAAAAAGAGAGGAGCTCTCTCAGGGGGATGAGGGTCTATAATAAAACAGAATTTTCTGTACTCACTTTCTGTGATACTAGATCACAAAGTGCTTTCGTTGTATGTTAAAATGGCTCCTTCTCTCAGCTGACGGCTTGTCCTGTTTGTTCAGTGTTGTATAAGTTCCTAAGATTATCCTAAATTAATTTCAAATGTTAATGCTTCTGTGGAGGCCAAGTCTTTTGGATAGGTCACCATAATAACCACTATGTGTGACATACATAGACTTTGGTATAACAAATATATTCACTTTATATATGCGTTCTCATACACACTACCTTATGTACACTTTCTAAACAATATTAGATAAGAGTATATGGTTCTAAAAAGAAAGCAAAACTGTTGGCAAAAGAACCACAATTAGTATTAGCATGGATGATTGATTTATTAATTAAATTTGAGTCCTATATAAGCAACATCCCATATGTCCTTAGCATGAACCTGATGAAGCATTACAATATACGAAACGCCTAGTTCAAGCAAGGACATTGAGCTGTTTGACCACATATGGCCACCGTAGTTCCTCCGAGCGCTCTGGACCCATTTCTGTTAACTGGACGCGGGATCAGGAGTGCACTGTGTCTAAGTGCAGGAGACGACTGCGTGCACCGGAGGCGGTTTCTATATGTGAGTAAGCTGTTGCTCTTATTTTTATCTAATAAACTGTATTTTTATACTCAATCTGCTGCTGTCATCCTTTACATTTGTATGGGGCCAATCGCGAAGTGAAGACACCGGGTATTGGGGTTTATACAACACTGAACAAACAGGACAAGCCGTCAGCTGAGAGAAGGAGCCATTTCAACATGCAAAGAAACCACTTTGTGATCTAGTATCACACATGGCCATGTGAGTACAGAAAATTCTGTTTTATTATAGACCCTTATCACCCTGAGAGAGCTCCTCTCTTTTTGATTACATTGGTGCAAAATTGTTACTGATCACTGTGCTTCTCTATCTTTCTCTTGCGCTCCCCTTACTCTGTTTTCTATCATGGAAATCCGAAGGCAGATTGGGCACTCAAAAAGTAGTTGTTGATATTTCGAAATCTGCCATCATATTTGATCTTAAATCCATCTGTAGAGTTTTCAAATTACATTTGAAAAAATCGTAATGCGAGATAGAAAAAGGATTTCCATAATACCTATATTTACAAACCTACAGCACCTTATGAGGAAGGGGGTACTTCTGTCAGGAAAAATAGGATCAGAAGCAACAACATACAGTATGCTTTCCCAGGCAGCAGTTTTGTCAGTGTGAGTTAAACCAGCTGCTGGGAGCAGGACCATATTTGGTCCACCCATGACTTTGGCGCAAACCTGGTCCTATAATGGAGGTATATTGATGATGTGTTCTTCATTTGGAGGGGGAGCGAGGACCACCTCGCCCTCTTTTTAGAATACATCAACCGTAACAATATTAATCTTGTTTTTACTTCCCATAAAAGCCACGAATCTATAGACTTCCTTGATCTCCCGATCTATATTGAGGATAGTCAGATAAAACGAAAACATTTTTTAAGCAAGTGGACTGCAATAACTACCTGCTTAGGAATAGCTGCCATCATAGAAGATGGTTAGAGGACATACCCCCAGGACAATTTAGGAGGGTGCGACATAATTGTACCGATGACCATATTTTTAGAGAACAGTCTGAGATTTTAAGATAGGTTTGTGAGCAAGAAGTACAACAAGGGAGCATTAGATATGGCAATTAAAAAAACTGCTACACTTAAGAGGGACGACATATTGAAAACTAATGTTAAATAACCAATGGGAGACTATGACATCCCATTCATAACCCAGTTCGTTCAGGACCACTGCAAAATACAGGCCATTCTTAGAAAGCATTGGCACCTCCTAATTGACACAGTCTTAAAAGAATATCTCCCAGACAAGCCAAGAGTTATTTTTAAATGGGCAGATAATGTTAAGAGCAAACTGGCACCAAGCCTGTTCAAATCAGAAGGCCAGCAGAGAGACCAGAATTGGCTGACAAAACCCAAAGGCTATCACAAATGTTTCACGTGTAAGGCATGTAAACAAGGTTCCAAAAACAAAACCGAGCTCATGTCAACTACGACGGGCGTATCTTTTAAAACCAATCATTTTATGAATTGCCGTTCGGATTACATTGTGTACTTGCTGTGTTGTCCATGTGGTCTCCAGTATGTGGGACATACTAGAAGGCCACTGAGGGTCCGCATACTGGAGCACATGGGCAACATTAGGAAGAAACTCGTGACACATAGTGTGTCCAAACACTTTGCACTTTATCATAATGGTGACCCCTCTGGTCTCTTATAGAGCCATTCAGCAGGTGCCCGTGAACTGGCGAGGGGGAGACAGACTCACACAATTGGCCAAAAAATAAACTTTTTGGATTTTCAAACTCAAAACACTAGCACCCCGGGGTCTCAATATAGACATAGATATACAGCAGAGACTGCGACTATTCTAAAACAAACCAGTGGCAATCACCAAAAAAACCAAGGTACAGCCAGGTACATTCTGAATACATGCCTTAAACTTGCCTTAAACTAGCAACAGCATTTCTGCATTGATTAATGGCCCATCAGATTAACAGCGGTGGTCCCTGGCAGTCCCATTCAAACTGAATGGGACTGCCAGAGACCCCTGCTGTGTTAATCCTATGGGTCGTTAGTCAATGCAGAAATGCCTTAAACTTGCCTCAAACTAGCCCAGCACATACCCAGCACATACCCAGCACATACCCTGAATGTAACCCGGCTAGTTTAAAGCATGTTTTAGGATAGTCGTGGCCTCGTCTGTAGGTGCCTTTATATGAGTGATGTGGGTTGTCTTTTTATCATCTTTATATTGCCTTTTCACTGTCTTTTTACTGTTTTTACCGTTTTCTACCATTTTCACTGCCTTTATTATCTATATATTTTTCAATACATTTCTTATTTCAATTATTTGGACATACAAATCATATACTGTATGTTTTCCATTCCCAACTTCGATCCACCTGCAATTCCGCTGTATTTTGCCATTGTGTATTTTTTACTATATTGTATAAGTTTTATGGATATCCATTGTTCCTATATATCTTTGACTCTGTATCTGTAGACATACTCATGTATAAACTTACATTTTTATTGCAATTGTTTTGTCATGAATGGTCCCAAAGAAGATGTTTTCAACAAGTAGTTTATAACAAGTAGTTTTTTAACAAGTAGTTTTCTAACAAGTGTTTTTAAACTAGTAGTTTTTTAACAAGCATCAATAAGTTGATTTTTCATGTCCATTGTACAAGCTAACCACTAGAGGAAGCACCAACTGGGGGATCAAAGGAGGAGAGGGTACCCAAATGACCCCAAAGATCTCATCTATGTGAAGTGGCTCACACATGGCTGTGTGAGTACCCGTTTCATTTATATATTGTGTCACCCCCCATTGGTGTTGATTACTCTCATGTTTAGAGGCTAATCCCCTGTTTCCAGCCAAGTATTATACAATTTTTGCATATTTTATTGTCTTTTATATTGAGACTTATCCTGGGCATTCTTGCGCTGACCATAACTCCACATCCATTCTAATGTTTTTCACACTGTCAAAAGCACTTTATCAAAGAGTACAAATAACCAGATCTCAAGTGTCTCTTATAACACCACATCGAACCGCCCACAAGATACAGTACCAAGCGGAATCAACGATAGTTCCAGGTGAAGCAATCACCCTGAAGCTACAGTAGGCGCCAACTCCAGGAAGCAGGAGCACAGGAGACAACGCAATCTAAAAACATGAAAAACAAAATAACTAAATAACTAATGAGATTTAAACATAATCAAAATAACATATATAAAATATATCATATAAAAAATATGAAACTCTTCAAAACGTATATATGTAATATGATAATGCATGGAAATGTAAGAAAAAACCTGTTGTGTACAGTACAGGTAAATAAAGAATATAAAATATGCTTGAAATATGTGTCAAAGGATCAGAATGACAGAAATGTATAAACGACAAAGATTAATAAGCACTCTGAGGAACATAGGAGTGATACCAATGTAACCAATAACATGACTCATACTGTAAGGTAATTAAAATAGTATTAAACCTTCAGTAAAGGGAACTGATTTGTATTGTATATATATAAAATATTATATAATGATACGAAATCCCATGAGAAGGATATATATTAAATTAAAAAGTCTATAAATGTATCTACAAATATGGAGATGTAAAAAATATCATACATCATAATGTCAAAGTACACCAGAAAACACCAGAAGACAAATTGAACAATAAAGATGTCATTTCCCAGATTCCTTTGCTGCAGTGGAAGTGCTGTGTGCTGGGTGATAATGGTGAAAGGCGGGGTTGCAGACCTGCCTAAGACATGCAAATGAGCATACAGTATATTTACATTTGCTATATATATATATATACACATATATATATATATATATATACACAGTGGTCGACAAATCACCAAAAAATCTACTCGCCCATCAAAAAAATCTACTCGCCACCTAGTACCAAACGTGTGATGCCTGGGCCAATAGGAGCTCGCCACGATGTTAAATCCACTCGCCCGGGGCGTGCAAATGTATAGGTTTGTCGAACACTATATATATATATATATATATATATATATGCATCAGAATAATCCACCACTGATGACTAGGCAGTGAGAGAAGCTGTCTAAAGTAAATTAGAAGCGAGTCACAGATTCTAAAATTATACAAAGGAGTATACACAGACAGAGACAGATAGAAAAGATACTACTGTATAAGAAATGTATCAGCTCCGAGTCAGTATTGATGCCTGTGGGAACCAATGTGTCTAATGTAAAAATCCAAAACATTTCTTTTTTGTTATTTTTTTTAGTTTGTCTCCTCCTTGATAAGTTATAGGGACAGTTTCAATTTAAAAAAAGCTGAAATTAGACAGACAACCCTATGGACACAGTAAAAAGTGTCTCGATACTGGATGTGTTAAAAACGGTCTCTTAATGGAACGAACATGTTCCATCACTCTTATTTTTAAAGGTCTGATAGTCCGTCCAACATATCTTTTATTGCAGCCACATTGCAATACTTAAACTACATTACTTGTGCTGCAGTTAATGAAATATCGTACTCTATGTTCGAACCTGGAGGTCCGAGCATTAATGGTTTTAGTCGAGTTGGCAAATGTGCACACTGCGCAAAAACCACATTAATTGAAACCTTTAGGAACATCCTCAAAATAGTCTCATTGGCCTGTGAGCTAACCTAATAGACAGGTCAACTGAACCTTCATTTTGCAGTACCCAACTAGTAACTACTGATGCAAACTGCACCTTAGATATGGCTTAGGTTGAAACACAACAAGAGTCTCTTAAGAGTAATGTATTGTTCATTTTCATTACTACAGTAACTCCCCGACTTTGGAGTGGGTAATTTGAGCACCTATGTGCGGACTTTCCTTCTGCTGTACCCAACTAGTGGCCACTGATGCACACTGCACCTCAAAAATGGCAAATCCCCTGGGTTACCAATTTCTTATTGACAATGGCTGTTCTCATCTCACTCTTGGCAGGACGCTTAGTCATTGGTATAATTGGTGCTAATTCTATTGTACTCCAGAGTGGAGTTCAGAACAATTCAATTTGAATCAGGGATAGGACTCCAGTGAAATCTATGTATATACTGTACAGTACTACAACGAGCTCTCTGTAAATTGTGCGTACAAATATACGCTCCACAAATCAGGGTTGATTGGGCTATCAGGGACCTTAAAATAGCCAGACTGAACATAGAGATGCAAAACAAAGCATATTTTATTTAGCCATAGATAACAGACAAAGCGCCCAGCTGGAGTGATCTCTCTGCAGATCATGTTTAGTAATGCAGACAATTCATGACTGTGTTCTGCTAAAGAGAATGAGTTAGGGGAGGAGGGAATTTCTGAACTCTCTCCACTGGCTTCCTATTCAATTCAGTATGAAGTACAAAATCCTTCTCTGTTATTTTAAGGTTCTACAATCCTCTACACCTTCCTACTGTATATCTCAACTCTCATCTCTCATTACACCCCCAACTATTCCATTAGGCTCGACCCAAAGTTATCTGAGCTTTGTACCTTTTATCTCTATATCCCTCTCCCATCTCAAATCGTTTTCACTAATATCTCCTCCCTACCTACTGTATGAGCACTCCTCCTTCATCAAACATTTCACTTTCTACATTAAAAGCGCAGCTGAAAATGTATCTCTTAAAAGAAGCATCTCATTAAACATTGTACGTACTGTATCTGCTATGAAAATCCAGATTCTCTTATTATACATACATACACCCCCCAGAAGCAGGAAATCTCTGCATGAATGTCTCATTCAGAAGAACAATCCCACAGAAGGAAGCTGCAGTTTTTAATGTCCCTAGAGCCCCTGGGTTTTGCTTTTCACCCCACAGCTCAACTACATCTGGCTACATCTGTAGAGTATATCCCCTTTGTCTGGACAGATAGTATGGATACAGGTTCACAAGTTCTTTAGACCATTTTATTCAACCTGATGTTTAACTACCAATGCCATGGATAGAGCATCTACATATCATTCACGTCCTTTTTCACAGAACTCCAATACATTTTAAAGCTTTCATTTTTTCTTATACAGTAGGAACTTCTACTGTATGCCACGTACTACATATTTTCCAGATGTTACAATGCCATCCCTGTATTCATCCTCTCTGTAGCATTAACAGAATACATCAATGTTTAGCATTTTTGATAAAACACTGTGACCTATGGAGATTAAAGTGTTGTTGTATCTGCACAGACTCTTCTTTTCACTCCTTTTACAACACCAACACTAAATGGCTAAAGAAGAAGGGATGGGTGGCTTAATGGGAAGGGGAAAAGTTATCCTGATGAGGAAGAACGTACACTCTACAGGTCTTTTCAATACAAAAAAATGGGGAACTTTATTGTGGACGGATCACACGTTTCGGTCCAAATGCGGACCTTGGTTAAGATGGGAAGGGGGGGAAGAAATACAGCAAGATCCGAGGCTAGTGGAAAATAAAAACATGATTTGGTCTCAATTTCAGTTCACGTACAGAGAGTTTGAGCCTCACACTATATTTTACTTGGAGAATTGGGGGAGGGGAGGGGAAAGGAGATAATTTTTCAATAATCTGGACTCTGTTCAGCAATGCAATACATGCCACCCTACTCCCACCCTCAATTTCCCTGCCAACGCTAATGTAAAATGGCAGTAGGTGAAAAGTGGGGTGTTTTTAGGGAGGAAACTGCTGCATGTCCCGGTCTGAGTGGATCTCGCATAAGTGTGTTTTGTTTTTGATTTTGGCTCTTGACACTGAGATCGTAGCTCAGAGTTCAGATTAATTTGAAACATGAGAAGTTCGTGGACTAAGATTTGGGGAATCCAACACTCCCCCTTCCATTCTGGAAAAGCGCCCATCCTTACTGTAGTTTACTTACAAGTCACACAATGAACAACTTTATGCTGTTTGTCCTTTATACTTTTAATTTATTATTAGTAATAGACAGCACGGATTTATGAAAGATAGATCATGCTAAACTAACCTTAATTGTTTCTTTGAGGAGGTAAGTAGAAATTTATACCAAGGTAATGCAGTTGATGTGGTCTACTTAGATTTTGCAAATGCTTTTGATACAGTTCCACACAAGAGGTTGGTGTACAAAATAAAGCAAATTGGACTCAGTAATAATGTATGCACCTGGATTGAAAACTGGTTGAAGGATAGACAACAGAGGGTTGTCAGAAATTGAACTATTTTAGGCTGGCTAAGGTCGTGAGTGGGGTACCTCAGGGATCGGTACTGGGACCCCTGCTTTTTAACTTGTTTATTAAAGACCTGGAGGTTGGCATTGAGAGTAAAGTCTCCATCTTTGCTGATGATACTAAATTGTGAAAGGTAGTAGAATCAGAGCAAGATGTAATTTCTCTCCAGAAGGACTTGGGGATACTGGAAACTTGGGCAGGTAAATGGCAGATGAGGTATAATACAGATAAATGTAAGGTTATGCATTTGGGAAGCAAGAATAAACAGGTGACATACAAATTAAATGGGGAAAAATTTGTGGGAATCCTTGATGGAGAAGGATTTAGGAGTGCTTGCAGACAGCAGGCTTAGCAATAGTGCCCAAAGTCATGCAGTCGCTGCAAAGGCAAACAAGATCTTATCTTGCATTAAACGGGCAATGGATGGAATGGAAGTAAACATAATTATCCCCCTTTACAAAGCATTAGTAAGACCATACCTTGAATATGGAGTACAATTTTGGGCACCATTCCTTCGAAAAGACATTATGGAACTAGAGAGAGTGCAGAGAAGAGCCACCAAATTAATAAAGGGGATGCACAATCTAAGTTATGCGGAGAGGACAATTCATCCCAAGAGCAGTACAAAAAGCATGGGGTCATCCCTTTAGGTTGGAGGAACAGAGATTTCACCAGCAACAAAGGAAAGGGTTCATTACAGTAAGGGCAGTTAAAATGTGGAATTCATTACCCATGGAGACTGTGATGGCAGATACAATAGAATTGTTCAAAAAAAGGTTGGACATCTTTTTAGAAAGGAAAGGTATACAGGGATATACCAAATTAGTAAACATGGGAAGAATGTTGATCCAGGGAGAAATCTGATTGCCAATTCTTGGAGTCAGGAACAAATTTATTTATTTCCGCCTTTTTTCAACCTCATCTACTACAGTATGTAACTATGTAACTGTACACATGCAGAGACAGAGTTTAGTGCATGCACAAAAAGGTTTTTAAGCTTACAATATAGCATCATCAGTCCAAACAACACCTGCCCCCGGCTGCATGAGTGTTTGAATAGAATGAGAACAGCCTTACCAACACCTTCTCATGAAAGGCCCCTTGTTTGATTATCAAGTGTTCTACTGTAGCAGTGTACTGCAATGAATGGAGCAATGCCACATCTATATTGCAAATGTGCATAATATTATGTAGATACTCATACACAGTAGAGTGAAATGTACAGCTGCTGCCCACAGTGCGCTGAACTATTATAAACAGAACGCCATAAAAAGTAGTTGCTTACAGTTTGTAAAGTAAATACCTAATGATATTTAGATATTTAGCAGTGTTCAAACAGGATCAAGTCTTTAAATAATTAATTTTACACTATATAGTCCCTATCATTGCCATGCTTGGTAGGAATAATGGAAAATTAAAGTAGCTTTTCTCTGAACCACACAGTGTGCAGTTATGGAGCACCTGGTGAAGATTTATTGACCCATCACCATTACCTTTAATTGCTATGGTTATCCCTTTTGGTCAGTTGGAATGATTGGAAAAAAAATAAGCTAACATCTGCATGACAATACAGGAGTGCATTACATTGCAATGGAGCAACTACAAAGAGCTCATAAACTGCTTTTATGTAATGCCCTACAGTATACAGTTTGTTCTTTTTATTCCATGGAATTGATTTAGCTGGTACAATTAAACTAAACCCTTAATTGGGGAAGGACACTTCTCACTGCATTCATTGCAATGGACTGTTACTATAGAGCAGAGGTGAGCAAAGTTTTACACCGAGCCCCCCTTCTCATCTGTGATATTAGCGGGTCCCCCCTGCCTGATCTAATCCAAATCACATTACTTTTTTTATTAATCAGAATAACATTTTTAAAACAGTAAAACATGACAAACGGTATCGTTTTAAACAAAAATAAAATAAATAGTAGTATAAGATAAAGTAATACTGACTTTTTTTCTCTCTTCCCACCTCTTCCACTCCCTGATCCCCTCTCTCTGCCTCTTCATCCTCTTCTCCCCTACTTTCTCCCTCCTCATTCCCTCTCTCCCCCACTCCAGCTCTCTCCCTGTCCACCTCTCTCCCTCTCCATCTCTCTCTAGCTCTATCCCCCTCCTCCATGCCTACCTGTAGAACAAGGTGGTGATAGAGGACGGTGGCAGGAGATGATAATGGCAGTCGGCCGCCAGAGTTAAGCAAATGAGCAGCCGGCAGAGGAGTTGGGAATTGCACGTAGCAGAGCAGGATGGCCAGGAAGGAGAACGTTGTAACAGTATAGTCACCGGAAGTAAGAAAGAATTCTGGGTCGGACCGCTGAGGCATGCTCCTCCACGGCCATCCTGCTCTGCCTCCGTGTACCTCCTAACTCCTCTGCCAGCTGATTCCCTCAGACAGCCCGCTTCCGCCACGTACCGTCATCTCCCTCTGTCTGTCTCTAACACCACCCTGCTTCACTCTGCGCCCCCCCCCCCCTACAAAATCTTTGTAAGTCAGAACAAAAAACAGTCAAAGACAATATTTTATTGTTGAATAATATCACAGAAATCATTACTTCTGTCAATTGCTCTGATTGCACTCATCTAGCTGTCTAGGTGTATTTTCTAAGTATTTTGTACTCCTTGATAAAATGGTAATATATGTATCTTTTCTAGCTGGCACGATTATATTAACTCTTTCCACACGGCTTAGCAAGCTGTGAATGGATAGAACAACCCCTGTAGAAAGATGGTATAAAAAAAAAAGTTTTTTTTAATTTCCTAATAAAATATTTACTTATCTTGAATTTGTTCTAAGGCTGTCAACCAAGCAAAATGTACAGTTCCAATATCCAATTTAGATAATTCAACAGACATGCACTGTAAAGCCCACATATTTAAATGGTTACTTTAAAGTGCAACATTAATATTCAGCCATCTGGAAATTATTTGCACAATGCTTCCTTTTTGTTCTACGAACTAGAAATTAAGAATGCATCACATTATTTTCAAGAATATCATGATATTTGCTTAGCTTACAGTTCCGTTCATTGCAAATTGATGTATGGTGAATTCTAATAGCTATGTTATCTCTGATGCAACTGTTACAATTTGAATAGTCAAACTTGCAAACATCTATCATAGTTATTATTAATTTGAAGAATTTCATGCTTTGAATTCTCCTCTACCCTCAAGGAAAAATATGCTTCAATTTAAAATGTATTAGAGAGATATCCTAGTGTTTTGGACTGTCACTGTATATTTCAGTCTGATGTAGAAATAGGTGATATGTTACAAGCTTTCAATCAATCAACTTGAACCGAACATGGAAGATAATTGGAAGTCATGCAGTAATATGCTCAAAGCGAGAAACATGTCTCAGCATCCAAGGTGCAGGGCTCTGCACAAGCTGGGGTGTCCGGTAGTCTTGCATATAAGGCATTTTCGTAGTCCAACAGCATCAACATAAAGGCTCTTAGATGACAGGAGTGGATGGTAACTCAGATAAAGCAGCCTCAGATAAAAAAAAAACAGTCTTAACACAGAGGCTACTTGGATTTGAATGTTGAAACTATGTACCCCATTGATTAAGGGCCACTTGCAAAAAATATCGCCCAGCAGTCTTATATACACGTTGAATAGGAGAAGTGACATCACAAACCCTTGAGGGACCCCAAAGGGGATAGGACCCACTGGTGACACATGGATCCAATAGTCACATGCTGATTCTGTCACTGCAGGAAAGAGGTAACCCATTGCAATGCGGTTTCACTGATACCAGCTATGTCCCTCAGGTGGTGCAATAGCACCCCATGATAAATCGTGTCGAAGGCCACTAAGAAGTCCAACATGACAAGGGAAGATTTACAGTCCTTGCCTATGGCCATCAATAAATCATCCGCTAAACAGATCAGGGCCAAGTCCATGACCAGCTTTAAACCCAGATTGCGTGGAATCGAAGAAGCCAGCCTTTTCAAGTCAATCTTCCAGCGGGATGAGACTACTCTCTACAACATTTTCCCTGCCACAGGAACGTTAGAGATTGGATGATAGTTGCCGAGAACATCAACATCTAGAGCCACTTTCAGGATATACTTGAAAACGAGAGGTAACTCTCAATGTATTACTTCCTGGTAAAATATTTTATAAATAAATAAATAAATAATAACTTTCTTCAGCAAGGGATGGGCGAGCACCTTTTTCAAGGCTACTGGCATCTCGCCTGCTGAGAAGGATCTTTTGATGATCTTCCCCAAACATGGAGCCACTGCATCAATGGTCTCTTTCAGGAGCCATGAGGGACAAAGGCCCAAGTCACAAATAGTCTAGTTCATCCCACCCATGATTGAGAGGAAATCCGGGATTGATATGATGCTACACTCTTCCAAGAAAATTATTGCCTGTGGGGTGAGGAGGACCACGGGATCCATCGAGCAACAAATAGTGGCATGGATGTGGGTGATCATATTGCAAAATAAATTAGATTCACCCCATTGCTTCTCAGTTGGACAAACCATGATGGAGGAGCAGTCCTGATAAACCAGTTTGCTCATTATTGTGAAGAAGCCTGCTGGATAATTCCTTGCGGAGTCGATCGTCAGCTGATGTAGGCTTTCCTCACCATGAAGATAGCACACTTATACCCCCATTGACATAACTTCACAGCTACCTGGTCAGCATCCTGATGCGATCTTAACCACTGATGCTCTTTCCTTTGGAGAGCCTGTTGCAGGTCCCAGAGGTCATGAGAATACCATGGAGCACTTATCGATCAGCAAGCAGGCATTCTCTGAAGAGGGGTCACTTTGTCCATGGCGGCACGGAGAGCCAAATTGTATTTCTGGACGCAGGCAGAGATGTTGTTGTCCCGTGAAAATTAAGACAAATTGGGCCCATGGGTAGCTCTAAATCAAATGGGCTCAAGCTGCCTCCTAGCCCATACCCAAGCTGTCTTGGGCCACTTACATCACTACCGTCATGCTTTTTCGTTACAACACAAGGGATTTTTCCTATCAAAATACTGTACAGTAGGTATCAGAACAGAGAAAACCAGTTAGCTCCTAATTTATATACCCCCAAAGTAACCACAATATATATATTTGCATATGAGTGTCAAAAACGGAGTGCTACTGGGCATGGCAATATATAGTTAAAATCAAGGACAGAACATAGAACACAGACAGAGCCCAATGCTACTTCCAATGACACAGATACACGGTAAAGAACATATATATATATATATATATATATATATATATATATATATATATATATATATATATATATATATATATATATATATATATATATATATATATATATATATATATATGTATATATATATATATATATATATATATATATCTAAACTAAAAACATATGGTCATTTAGTTTGATTCTTTGGCCAAAGTATCTTAAGCCTGCACACCAAACGTCAAGGTAGACCAAATCTGTGCAAGTCCTAACACGAATCAAATTCTTAATAACCTGTATAATACCAGGAATAAAACCTTATAATAAAGCTGTTGTGATTAGCTGCATATTTCTTAGTTTGATTGAAGCTCTTATTTACCTATATAATACCAGGAAAAGCACTCTGAATTAGATTTGTCGCAACCAAACTGCATGCATGGACTTTCGTGTGTGGAATATGAATGATCCTTATTAACCATTTGGAAGCATAGTGGGATGGGGGTGAGCTTGGAACCTGGGAAGGAGGAGCCACCCTCCCTTAATCAGCTGTGACCAGCTGGACAAGATTGCAAAAAAGAGAAAAGCAGTAAGCTCCTAATTTATATACCCCAAAGTAACCACAATATATATATATTTGCATATGAGTGTCAAAAACGGAGTGCTACTGGGCATGGCAATATATAGTTAAAATCAAGGACAGAACATAGAACACAGACAGGTAGGTATCAGCAAAGAAGTTTCACTTCAAAAGTAGGTATATATTGTATAAACAATCAATCTTTTGGAAGATTTCTGAGCATATAAATTGTATTCACATTACAGAAATAATAAAAGGTGTGGAGAACAGAATACATGGAGACAAGAGACGTTGATATACCTATCCATAAAAAGTAGCATCCATATTATTGATCACTTCCTGAGCACTCATAATGATTTACACATTTAGAAAATGAAACATAATAATATTTGGAGGAATAGGCACCACAGAGTGCAATCTATGTACCAATAATACTTCAACCATTTCTCTTCATTTCTTCAATTACAGTCAGAACAAATGAATATAAACAAAAGTCTATAACTTTTTCATTAGTTCTCTTAAAACTATTTTGGTATATATTTAGCACAGTTAGCTACATATACAATGTAGTGATAGCAGGTCAGAAGGAGACCATTTTTCCCCATCAAAAATAAAACAGAACAAACTTTGGATGTTTGTGAATTCTTCTAAAAAATAATATGAAGTTGAGAATCACTATAAAGTCATTTTTGTAATACTACATGGGAATTTCTCTGTATATGCAATGTATTTTATTCCTCAGTCCATCTGACATGAAAATATACAAAGTATATACAGAGCTACATTGCTAATAATGTACTAATAATAGATGACATGGGCAAACTGAGAATATCCTATTTCTCAAGTTCTTATTTAAAAACTATGACTCTGCAAAGCAGTCACTTACTGTAGGTTCCCTAGGCCTTGAGGCAGAAAGCCATATTCGTTTGGTTTGCTGAACATATTTACAGTAGTACATTGCATACAGAGCTGCTACTCACATACAGTATGTAGCATGGCTGCTCCAGACTGCCTCTCTATCCCCTGTCACGTAAGCCCTTAGGAGCTCTAGGCTGTGACATGCTATCCTGTGGGCATTGACACCCCCCCTCATGCTGACCCTCTGAGTGAAAGAATAGGTGGTGCCACTAGTGTCTGTGTATAACCAATCATGGTACAGATCATGTGCCCTCCCCTTCTGTTGTTTCAGAGAGGAAGTACCAAATTATAGTCAGTCAGGTTCCTCTCTGCTTGAGTGTGAGACCTATCAGTCAGTCCCTCCTGGGCTGACTGGTCAAGAGAGATGAGAGGTGTTACTATTAACACAAGGCCAAGCACCATCCAGAGACCTGGGACTCTCTGTAACATATCTGCATCCGCTGTATAACATCTGTAGTAACTCAACAATAAAGCATCCCTTTCTCTATACCTTTGCCTGAGTCTACAGTCTATTGGGCAGGGGTGTGAAAGAAGTCTGCTTTGGTGGGGACAGACTCTGGGAATACTGGAACTCACTGAAGCGGGAGGCGCTGACACCATGAGCGAAGTCTGAATTCACCAAAAGCTTGCCTGTTCCCAACACCATCGCAGACCACTCAGCTCTCCTGGACCCTCACAGGCATGCAAGCACCACAAACACCTGTAGCAGCAGTACATCTTCCAGAGAGGGAGGGAAACAGTGCTACAAGTATATCCTTGTCAAATCATTTCTCTCAATGGCTGAGCTCTACATAACATCATCAACACCTAGAAAAGCATACACTTTCCCTTAGTGCTGCAAAATGGAAGCGAATCATCCCAGCTTTCCAGGTTTTGACATTTGTAAAATTCTATGGGGCCTATTCAGTAAACTCCGAACAGTGACTTATCAACAGTTTTGAGCAGTTTTCAAGTGAGTTTTCATGTACAGCTATTCAGAGAGCTCCGACAACATGCCAAACTCATTAGAAAACTGCTTCTTCTCGATCAATAGTACTCTCGCTGGGACCAACTGAGCGGTATCTTAAGAAATCCTCAAACTTGCAGATTCAGCTCATCATATCTACAACTCGCAGATTCTGATCTCGCCACCTGAAGGGTGATGAGATGGGATCCGTGATATGCATGTGAAGCTAAAAATGTATCGTCAGAGTCAAAAGCAAAGGTCAGAAGCAACTACCCCTTCACCTACCCCCTCTACCACCAATACCACACAGGAATGGGCAAAAGAGCTACAGTATCTTAATAAATGTGAGCTTTGATCTTTAATTATATTAATATTTATTTGTATTACTTATCTTTTTTGTTATTATATAAATGTATATATCATTTTATAGATAAGAGGGAATCGCATATAATTTAGAAACAGTGTCTGTCTTTATACCAGAAAACAACCCAGATCTATGCTGATATTAAACTACATTTTTCAGTTTATATATCTGCATTGTTTCCTTTTATGGAATATTTTGTATCCTGTCCCATTTTCTTTTGTTATTTTCTATTTGATCAATTCCCACAAAAAAAGAGACCTTTCTGGATCACTGGAATTACATCTTTTGAAATGACTGGAGATACTATGCGTGTCAAGCCCTCTCTGGATATTTCTACAATGCTCACTAGCATTAAAGCAAAGGATGTGTTATCATTGGCACTGTGGGAATGGCACACATTGAAGCTACATCTGTAAATCATAAATATGTCTGCACATTGCATGGCAACATGTCCCCTGCATCACCACAGCTGCTCTAATAAAGAATGATCCTTTTACATGCAAACAGATAGCAAACAAATGTGTTTCTATCTTTATAATGCATCCTGTCCCTCAAAGGCTACACATGCCCGGCAGGTTGTCAGTTGCCTGATTAATTGTTTTGTGCGATCAAACTGAACTAAAAAATGTTGAATTAAAAAAAAAATGCTGTTTTGTATTTATTACTGGAGGGTGTATAGGGGGGGGGGAACGCTCGTCTTCTTATTCATTTTTGTACAACTTTACTTTAATCTATATGCCTTGATTCCTAATGAGCTGCTACAATACTGCAACAGCATTTTATAACTGGCTGTTTCCTTATTTCTTGAGCTTTACATTGTAGAAAACAAAACTGTCACCTACTTCATATTCATCTCTTCTTATCTAAAATGGTCCTATCTAACTACTGCTTCAATTTCAATATACGGGGTTGTAATGTGAATTGTGAAATTACGCAATACTATTAAGTAGCTCTAATTAAAATTTTGTCTAGCTATGAAAACATGCCAAACGAAACATTTTTTTTAAGATTCAACCTTGAGGAGATATTTTACACCCTTTTCCATTTTGTCCCTGCTGGTACGAGTCAAAGCCAGAATATCTAAAGTAACTAAAGAAAGACAAAGTGCAGAATATGGCTAGCTGAAGAGGGATTTGCTAAATATTATAACTCAATGTTCATATAATAATATAATAATAATTAAAAAATTACTGTAAATACAAATCAATCATATCCATGGAGTGAGGTGCTACATTATTGTTATTAAATTGTTTGTTGTTGCAACATGCACTACAGTATAAGTTAGATACACAATTTAACCAACAGAGATGTTATTATTCCCATTATTGCACAATATCGCATTACCGCTGGTGCAAGTTTTAATGTGCCATTTCTGAAGGCTCCATTCAAACAAATGAATCCTGGAAAGAACCGTGTGATAATAGGAGTAATAATGCCTGGTACAGCTGTACAGTCTGTTCTCCTTAAACACACTGGGTGAAGCTAATTGGAAATACTTAATTATGTGCCAATATATTCTTTGAAAAATGTGCTTGTTGCTTCACTAAACATTTGAATTCAATACAAATTCTCTGTCTGTGGAGAATTTATTTTTGTTCTACCAAACTAATTCTTCATGGCAGCAATCTGTGAGAACATTTTGAAGAAAAACAAGAGCTCTCCTGGGGCTCAGTCAGTCCCCATACATTTTGATTTAGAATGTGTAGTCAATGCATAATGCAAAGCAGAGCCCTGTATTTTGTGGCCTATTTTTTACAGTAGTAGTAGCATTGGCTAATCCATGTAGGTCTATGTTGTCAATTTGTATATAGATTAAAAAAGAGTACATATATAAAGACAAGAAAAACAAATGATATATACAGCACATCCAAATGCTCAAATTTGCAACTATGTCTGTGGTAAATACCGAAGATAAATATGTTGATAGATGTCCCCTTTTGGGGATTCAGCCTTCTCCTCCACCATTGGATGGCTTGTATAAGATTTAAATTAGACTGTGGGATATCTAAAAGTGCTGTATACAAAGTGTGATTGCATCAGCCAAAAATGATAAGAGGATAAAACAAGGGAAAATAATCTGTAACCAAACTCCTGTGGAAAAATATGGACCTGAATATAAATATTTCCACTATGAATTTGCAGTTTTGCCCAACTTTTTTCATCAGAAGCCAGAGGAAGGTACGTTTGTGAACGTTGGTTTTTACATTAATTCTAAATACACTCTTACTGAGGCTGTGCTATGTCTATTCTTCCAAACATGGTTTGGGTGATGCATATTTTGCTATTTGATACAGTATGTGCTATGATTATGATTTTTACAGTTGTAGAAACGCTTACTGAATATTGTATAAACATACATACAGTATAAATATATATCAGAGAGAGAGTGCGAGAGAGAGAGAGAGTGCGAGAGAGAGTGCGAGAGAGAGAGAGAGAGAGAGAGAGAGAGAGAGAGAGAGAGAGAGAAAACTCATATAGAGTGGTATATCAAATAGACATACAGTATGGAGTAGACAGCACTCAATGAATAAATAAAAGATAATAAAGTGTGAAGAAGTGATGCAACGGGAACGGGGGGCGGGGATAAACCCTCCCACTAGTACTAACAGAAGAAGTCGTTCCCAGCACTCAATGAGAAAATTGTCTGATGATAAGCAAAAATAGGGGAATTTAATGTGAAAACATATCAGCACAATTTGACATATAGTTGAAGATGTGGAATAATTGTAAAAAGGAGGTAACAATTACTCAAGGTGCAAAATGACACCTGTGGGAAAAGGGTACTAAGGAGCATAAGGGATAGGGGAAAGGAGAGAAGGGAAAACAGAGGGGGGATGAGAAGGGGGGATAGAGGAGGGGAGAGAGGGGGAGAGAGGGGGTGGAAGAAAAAATGGAAGGTGTGCAAATCAAAGGTAATAGAGGGGGGCAACGTTTCAGGTATAGACCCCTTCTTCTGGCCAGTTCCTTACTATCTGTGAGACCACAGGTACTTCCCTCTCCCTTTATCCTAACCTCCAAAAATGCAAAATGTAAGGAACAAGTGCAACCAACAGGCTCTCTATGGGGGTCAGCCCAAGCATACCAAAATGGGTATAGAAAATAGCAATGGTCCTGATTAGGACACTAGGGAGTCTAAATGGACAACAACTGTGTAACATCTTAAGAGTCATATATGAAGTGTCTGTGGACTTAAAATTGGAGTTATCATCTCTGGAAGTTTTCTATATATTTACTGAATATCTGGACTAACATTCTAATTCATTTCTTCACACAGATATGTTTGTCTCAGTTGATTTCCCTTCTATCAATGTAACCCCAAGGGTAGAATTATTATCACATTAACATCTCCTTATTATGTCTGTCTGAGTTGATTTCCTTTCTATCAATGTTACCCCAATTGCAACATAACTATTATCACATTGACATCTCCTTGGTTGTCTGAGTTGATTAGGCACAACCCCTCCCTTAATTAATATTGTCATGTGATTTTGTTAGAGTATTGAAGTCAGACTGTATTGGCTGTGTCACATTTGAAATGTCTATGGAGTTAAAATTGTGAAAAATATGGGAGGAACTGGACTCTGCACTTCATCAGCCACTCTGTGAGAATTTTGCTTTCTAAATGCTTTGATCATTTTTACACATCTATAAACTAACTGTCAAAGCTGCTGTTAAAGCGTCACTGCTACACTGCACTCCCAAGCCTGATTTTATACCCCATCTCTTTCAACTTTTATTCTTCTTATCCTCCAATACCTTCTTATCCTCCTACCTTTCTCTCCCTGCATCTCATTATGCCCTCTCTATTGCATTATTCTGTTTGCTGTTTCCTCAATCCTTTGTAAACTTTTCTATTCTCTCTAACTTTTCCACTCTCCTCCTTCTATCCACATTTTGTCATCTCTCCTTCCCGCGACCTACTATATGCTTGTGTGCATACACTGCACCACTATGTACACACCTCTTTCCCAACAACGTCTACACCGCTCAATAAAAAAAAACCTCAAATCCTTTTCTCACCTCGTCTCTCTCCTTTTTTTTGCTCCCCTAAATTGTCCTTTAGGTGTAGCCCTTATCAGGCTTTTAGGGTGGCAGCTGTCCGCTCTAAGATAAGTGTTCTTAGAATTGTCCTTTTGGAAAATATCTGTCTGAATCGTTAAAGATAGATCAATATAAAGTAAAAGATATAAATATCGTAAATGCTGATAATGATGTGTATAAGTGAATGCTAACTGATATGTATTGGTATTTAATAAATCAATAAAAAGTGAAATTGTGGTGACATCAACCTCCCAAATAAAGATAAGATCATCAATGAAACGACAATAGAATATAATGTGTTTTCTCTAGGGGTTTCTATCTCCAAACATGTGTAACGACTCCCACCATCCAATGAACAAGTTAGCGGAGGATTTTAAGTAAATATGTATTTCTGTTCATGTTCTAGGATTAAAGTTTGCTATTTTTGTTTGCTACTAGCTAATGATAACCTGCACTCCCCTCAGTAGACAGATGTAGGCAAGGTTTTGATGCATAGTGTCTGACGTCATGGCAGTGTGAGAATTTAAAAATGCCACTTTAACCACTTTTTTATACACCATGATGAAGCGCTACATGCGCGAAACGCATTGTGTGTTGTTTGGGGGTCTATGTATGATCCATTAAAGTTCTCATATTTTTATTGAATACCCTCTCTGGATCCTTATTTTACGCTCAGATAGAGCTCTGTTTTTCCTTCCACACTTGTTGTTCTACTACAGCGGATAGCACATTGCAGGACCTCCAAAGGATGGAACAGGATTTCTAAAGTGAGTTCCTTTCTCCTATTTACTTATGGGGGGACTTATGGGGGGACACTAGGCACCAATTTCCCTGATATATATATATATATATATATATATAAAACACACAAAAAAGAACTAAGACAATCCCCTGACAAGCACTCTAAAATATACCACAAATATAATTAAATTAAATTAAACTGATGTGTAAAGAACTGGATGCTCCTCAAGTGCAGAAGTTGAACAAGGTTTTATTTAGAACAGCAACAAACGTGAACTTGTTTAAAAAACATAAACACACAAATGGCAGCTTCTAAAGACGACATCATTCTTGGCTTTTATAGCAAGACATCATTGATGTAATACATGCGCATTTGTATGTGGATTAGGAGTAAATTCTACAGCTGGGATTTTTCCTCCTTGATGGGTTGGAAGCAAATAATTGATCACATACACCGGTGCGGGTGACGTCATCCATCCATCCAGATACCTGTGATTGGCTTTGAGGAACGGACCGCAGCTTGGGCAATTTAGAAATTTGTATAAAGACTAGCTCACGTCCACTTGTCTGTATCACTCCGGGATGAAGCCCACCCACGGGCGAAACGCGTAGAGTGCTTTCCTTTTGGCGGCTTCTTTCACGTTATTATTTACAAGCAGGACTCTCACTGCATGATGCAGTCTCTGTGGATATCTATACCCTTTAATACCAACACACAGAGGAGCTGAAAGAACCGGGAACTGACCCCTCTGTTACGACACGGCGGCTGAGTATAAAAATATTTTCTCTCCGGCTAGGAGTCAGGTTTTCCTGCGATACATATGCTCCTGTGTGCTTGGCTAATTTAAGGATGTCGGCACCTTAATATATCATGATACATTCTCTTGCATCCTGTCTACCTTTGTGCCTGGACCCCAGAGACTTTACACACTTTTCCCATGCTGTATTTTTTTGACCCTTATTATTATATATATACTTTTTGGTATTTGCTGGCCAGGGTATGAGTTTTGATAACATCCTCTTTTTTTCTCCCCTGTGCTTTTCCCTTGGTATAATTTGTTTTTTGTCCTATGCACACTTTTGTGTGTCGAGGTTTATTACATGTTATATTTTTCCAATGCCTGTAGCTTTAACTATTTTAGTATAGCTAGGGGTTTTTGCTTTAAGGGTGTTTTTTCTTTAACTTAGATTTGTGTAATATTATAATTTGGACACATTCTAGTTATTTGATTATTAGTTAATTTTGATAAATTAAATATATTTTTTTAGGAGTCATAGTCAGTGCCTGTTTCATATTCTTTAGAAGCTGCCATTTGTGTGTTTATGTTTTTTAAACAAGTTCACGTTTGTTGCTGTTCTAAATAAAACCTTGTTCAACTTCTGCACTTGAGGAGCATCCAGTTCTTTACACATCAGTTTAATTTAATTTAATTATATTTGTGGTATATTTTAGAGTGCTTGTCAGGGGATTGTCTTAGTTCTTTTTTGTGTGTTTTATATTATTCTTATCCCCTAGCACCAACAGTTTATCTTTTATACTTTTCTGATTTCTTTTGGGTTTTATTTTTGTTATACCCTATTAATCAGTTATATTCAGGTACTGGATTAACCACTTATTTATAGTGTGAGCAATATTCCCTTTTTGTGTGTTTGTATTATTTTTGCTTTTCTTAGCTTATGGTTTGTTAGCTCCACTATTTTGATTATTTTTTCTTTTATTCTGGTTGTTTGTTTGGACCTGGGTGCTCCTTATAGTTTAGGTAGTGAACATGAACAGCAACGAACAGAGGCGTTTAGCTAGCGCTAATGAAATTTTTTCTATTCAAGAGGAGGATGTTTTACCAGAGGTATTAGTCTCCACCAATAAAGATAAGGATAGTATCCAAACACTTAGATTACTCACTCAGAAAAAATTAAGAGTATGGTGGAATAAGACTGCCTTGGAAAAATATGTGTTTAATAAACTTATACCAAGGGGTCTGAGGTTACAGACGTTCCCAGCATTTCAATTCAATGATATTAAATTGAAAGAGCAATGGGAAGAAACATTGAGTGTTTGCTCTTTCCAGCTGATGCACATCCTCATCGCACATGATGAGAGTGTCCTAAAGGATGTTGCAGAACAAACTGAGCAAATAATTAAGGATATGGAGACTGACACAACCGATCTTATATCCAAAATTGAGCTAGAACTAGCAAAATTTGAGGAAGAAATCACTGCAATCAAGAAAACCAAGTTCTTACGTGACTCCGCAGATTATAAAGCGAATAATGTGTACCGCTGGCAGAGGGGTAAAAAATATGCCAGAAAAAATGTTTCTAAAAATAATGTGGCTGATGTCTCTCCAGGCTTTACGTCATCTGAGGCTGAATCCTCAGACATGGATACCCAGCTGAATACTGGCAAGAGAGCACCTTTTTTAGACAGAGGTGGCCCAAACAACAACGAAAGAGGAGGACAAGGAGGGGACGTAGGAAGACTTCGCGACCGCAAGAGATACGGCTACAAAGGGAAGAACAAATGACAGAGGAAACCACCACAGAAGAACTAACGGTGGTAAACCTGTCTGATGTCATCCTAACTACTGATCAAACTTCAGTCCTGAAAAGGGGCTTATCATTTGCTCCTACATTCACTTTGGACAAATTTGAATGGATAAAGGACTTACACCTTTTCTGCCGTAAGTTGTTGTTGAAAAAATTCTATTCTAAATCTAGAGAGAATGCTATCCAACAAGAAGATGTTGATGGCTGGAATGTGATAGAACGTCAATTAATCTCTGATTTGTCAACAGAGTTTACAGCTGACATTGACTCTACTTATAATGAGTCTCGGTTTCTCTCACAATTCCGCCCTAAGTCAACCTTCTGTCCCCCATTTCAAACCTGTCCACAGATTGAAGTGTTTGTTGCTTTGGTGACTAGTGATATTCTAAAACTCTCTGAAAGATCAGGGGCTAAAAACCTCACATACAAAGAGTGGCTCGCCGTTAAGGAACTTGGCAGGATGACAACAGTCGAGTTCAAGCCAGCAGATAAGGGAGGTAACGTCGTTGTATGGCCCAAATCCCAATATGAACGGGAGGCTTTCAAACAACTAAAGGATCGGACATGTTATACAGAATTGGCGGCTGATCCCACTGATAAATTCAAAATTGAACTTAATATCATCCTCAGTGAAGCATGCGCCTTGGGCACTATAACATCTAAGAATAGAGACAGTTTGACTACAAAACACCCCACAACTGCAACTTTTTACCTATTACCCAAGATCCATAAAAACAGGAACAATCCACCAGGGAGACCAATTGTGGCTGGTATTGGCAGCCTATGTGAGCCCATCAGCAAATTTCTGGACCCCTTCTTATGTCCAATGGTTGAGCTGTTACCATCATATCTCCGTGATACCATGGACGTGCTGTCCAGATTGGATGGTATCACGGTAGACAATAATACAATACTTGCCACATGCGATGTGGAGTCACTATATACATCTATAGACCATAGGGATGGTCTACTTGCTGCAGGATTTTTTCTAAGAAGATCACAGCTTAGTTCTAATCTTGTAGATCTTCTTTTACAGCTCCTGTCCTTCATTTTGTATCATAATTTTTTTGTTTTCAAAAGTAGATTTTACTTACAGATTAGAGGGACAGCGATGGGGGCTACCTGTGCCCCATCATACGCAAACTTATTTTTGGGGTGGTGGGAGAGTGAGGTGGTGTTTTGTGAGGAGAATCTACATCTGACCACACATGTTTTGTTGTGGTTGAGATACATCGACGATATTCTTATTCTCTGGCAGGGCACTGCCACAGAGCTTAGGAGTTTTGTCGATGTGCTCAACCACAACAACCTCAATATTAGACTTTTGTGCAAATCCAGTACCGCATCAATTGATTTCCTGGATCTCAGGATTTTTATTGATACGAATGGTAATGTGGGCACAGATATCTTTAGGAAGTCCACCTCCACAAACTCGATACTCCATGCCTCAAGCTTCCACCAACAGCATCAGATTCGGGGCATTCCACGCAGTGAATTTCTGAGGTTAAAGCGTAACTGCTCTACTGAGGAATGCTTCGAATCTAGGGCAAATGAGATGTGCAATAGATTTGTATCCAGAGGTTATAGCAAAAAATATATTAAACAGGGGTACAAAAATACTGTGACAAAAAAACGTGCAACATTATTGCAACCACAGAAGAAGACAGAGGATAACAAAACTCGTTTTATAGGAACCTACAACGATAGATGGGGTGATTTAAAATCTATCCTCCAGAAACATTGGCCAATATTATGTACAGATGTAGAACTGAAAGAGGTTTTGGGTGACAGGGTGAATTTAACTAGCCGACGATCACCAAATTTAAAAGACCGTTTGGTGCACAGTCACTACATTCCTCATATTAGTGAAACATTTCTAACTGTAAGGTCTAAGGGTTTCTCTAAATGTAGCAATTGTTCGGCGTGCAGGTTTATGCTAACAACAGATAAGTTCTCTAATAGTGATCACACCAGAAATTATGACATAGGCTATACCCTTAATTGTAAATCTAGGGGGGTTGTCTATTGTTTAACATGTCCTTGCAAATTGAAATACATAGGAATGACCACCCGCGAACTTCGGTTCAGGATTTTAGAGCATTCAAGAAACATAAAAACAGCTCAGCGGGATTTGGATAATTTTAAAAAGATTACCTCTGTGGCAAGACACTTTTTACAGTGCCATGCCTCAGACAGTACATGTATTTCTGCATTTGCCTTTGATAAAGTCACCTTAGGCATTAGAGGTGGGGATCTGGAGAAAGCCCTCCTTAAAAAGGAATGCCGCTGGATTGTCCTTTTAAATACAATGCAACCCAGGGGAATGAATGATTCCCTTGGTTTTGCCATGTTTTTATAAACATAATACCCTTCTGTTGACCCCATGTATATAATTTGCTCATACAATTATAAGCTAGAGGTTTTTGAAAAGCAAAGTTTATTGTCTATTAATATTGCCTTTTTCATTCACATTTCATGTGTTATCCTGCCCTCTCTCCTGCCTTTTTCTTTACCCCATGATCCCACTATTCTGTTTTACTATTTATATTCTTAATCTTTAGGTTATTTCAATAATTTGCTTATTTTAAATAATTACTGCAAGTTTTTTTCTATGTGCATTTTGCTTATACTTAATGGTTGGGAACTTAGTTTTCCATTTCTGTATATATTTTTTATGTCTAACCTTTATTTTCCTCTTCTGCTGCCTATCTATTTATAGACCTCTAATCCTGGTATGCTGCCCTTTAAATCTATTATCGCCCGACGACATCATTCTTGGCTTTTATAGCAAGACATCATTGATGTAATACATGCGCATTTGTATGTGGATTAGGAGTAAATTCTACAGCTGGGATTTTTCCTCCTTGATGGGTTGGAAGCAAATAATTGATCACATACACCGGTGCGGGTGACGTCATCCATCCATCCAGATACCTGTGATTGGCTTTGAGGAACGGACCGCAGCTTGGGCAATTTAGAAATTTGTATAAAGACTAGCTCACGTCCACTTGTCTGTATCACTCCGGGATGAAGCCCACCCACGGGCGAAACGCGTAGAGTGCTTTCCTTTTGGCGGCTTCTTTCACGTTATTATTTACAAGCAGGACTCTCACTGCATGATGCAGTCTCTGTGGATATCTATACCCTTTAATACCAACACACAGAGGAGCTGAAAGAACCGGGAACTGACCCCTCTGTTACGACACGGCGGCTGAGTATAAAAATATTTTCTCTCCGGCTAGGAGTCAGGTTTTCCTGCGATACATATGCTCCTGTGTGCTTGGCTAATTTAAGGATGTCGGCACCTTAATATATCATGATACATACTCTTGCATCCTGTCTACCTTTGTGCCTGGACCCCAGAGACTTTACACACTTTTCCCATGCTGTATTTTTTTGACCCTTATTATTATATATATACTTTTTGGTATTTGCTGGCCAGGGTATGAGTTTTGATAACATCCTCTTTTTTTCTCCCCTGTGCTTTTCCCTTGGTATAATTTGTTTTTTGTCCTATGCACACTTTTGTGTGTCGAGGTTTATTACATGTTATATTTTTCCAATGCCTGTAGCTTTAACTATTTTAGTATAGCTAGGGGTTTTTGCTTTAAGGGTGTTTTTTCTTTAACTTAGATTTGTGTAATATTATAATTTGGACACATTCTAGTTATTTGATTATTAGTTAATTTTGATAAATTAAATATATTTTTTTAGGAGTCATAGTCAGTGCCTGTTTCATATTCTTTAGAAGCTGCCATTTGTGTGTTTATGTTTTTTAAACAAGTTCACGTTTGTTGCTGTTCTAAATAAAACCTTGTTCAACTTCTGCACTTGAGGAGCATCCAGTTCTTTACACATCAGTTTAATTTAATTTAATTATATTTGTGGTATATTTTAGAGTGCTTGTCAGGGGATTGTCTTAGTTCTTTTTTGTGTGTTTTATATTATTCTTATCCCCTAGCACCAACAGTTTATCTTTTATACTTTTCTGATTTCTTTTGGGTTTTATTTTTGTTATACCCTATTAATCAGTTATATTCAGGTACTGGATTAAACACTTATTTATAGTGTGAGCAATATTCCCTTTTTGTGTGTTTATATATATATATATATATATATATATAATCGGAATACTATAGGAGGTCCTCCTTCTCATCATTACTCCTTATAGGAGATATGTTTCTCAAAGCACCGGATCTACACCTCTCTTGTACTGCACACTAGCAGATTTATTTAAACATCTGAAGCGACTTTTTAACACTCCAAATGTCCACTCTATTAAAAAAAGTATTGATAAGTGTGCCTCATTATACAGCATTATACAGCACTCTACCTGTGCTCTGCTGGAGTTTCACCAGCAGGAAAGAAAAAAAAATGTCCCCAAGTAAATTATTAATACATGCCATTCATACATGTCTGATATGACCGCCACCCGTATTCATACAGTATCTCCCCTCGTCGAGGTGCCTGGCAACTGAAGCGACACAGAATATGGGAATCATATAGGAGCCTGGAAAGCCACATTGAGACTATTTTGAGATGCATCACATAACATTAGAACATTGAAAATGTTTCCTATTATGAAATTATTACTCTCTCTCTCTCTAGGTGGTGCCAAAGCTATACTGTTTGTGTTCAATCTCTCACTCCGATCACACAAGAGAAACCACCTAGACTAGTATTCCATAAAAATTATTTTACAGTTTCTGCCACGTTTTCGTTTTATTGTTGTATTGGAATTTTATACCCAGTGTGTCTTTCGTTTTCAGTGCTAGGAGAAAAACATTGCAAAATTGTTGGTTTTGACCAAAATTGTTGGTTTTGAAATGCCACCAAATGCAGTCACTGTATTCTGAAAAGAATACAGAAATGATATAATGTAATAAGCACATAATTTTCACAAGTCCAGGAATTGATTACTTGGGTCTAAATCTTGTATCAAATCTGGTCTCAGTCATTCATGTAGAGACAAAATTATCACTGTACTCAAACGAAAATAGTCTATGACCGCCTCCTTTCTAAAGCGACGTCCATGATCGTCGAGACCGCGCAGACGAGTGCACGTGCGACATGATCACAATGCCTTAAGGCAATGATTGCATCCATAGACCACACGTGCGACAGCGCGAGTGGGGCGAGGAATCAGATAAGTTTGATTCCACTGCGTGACTGTCAGGTCATGTTAGCAGTTCGCTCAATGTGGACAAACCAGCTCGGTGACATCACGGCCACAACCCCAGCCACGTCTCCCCATCTCGTCTAGCCTGCCCACAAATGCTTCCGCTAAACACGGGTGACGTCACGCACACGGACTCAAGTGCGCGATCACCTAGCCTAAGGCCTGCGAGAGTCTGCCTGGCCCTAAAATATTTGGGTTTCAATTGAATTTGCTTCTATTGTGCTCTCTCCCACTTCTCCTACTTCCTCTCTCCATCCCTCTCACTCTTTCTCTGTATCATTCCTCATCTCTCTGTCTCACTCTCCTCCAATCTCTGTTCCAAAGGGACCCCTGAGTCCCTTAGTAAAAGTTAGACCACAAAATGATATATTTACTTAAGAAAACATATACAAAGGCACCATATCAATTGCAAGGGAAAATATGCTGACAATGAGCACAATATAATAGCAAAGGCTATGAAGGCATAATAGATGGAAGCAATTAAAACTTAGCTTCGGCTCACTTAAGGTGGCTTCAGGACAATTCAATGAGGTACACATAAGGAAACATATACTGGTAAGGAGGGGGGGGGGGTGGGTGGATCATACTGGGGGAGGCAAACCAAAAAACCAAGGGAGAGAAAAAAAAGGAGGGGGAGAAGGGGTGAGAAAAATTCTCCCCCACCCAAAGGGGAAAATAAATAAAGGGGGCAACGTTTTGTGAAAACACATTTTAATGCCTTTTCCTGTCGGTTCTAATCCATCGGTTGATATGGTGTCTTTGTATATGTTTTCTTAAGTAAATATAGCCTTTTTGATTTAAATAGTTGTAGCGTATTTCTCTCTCTGAATGTGCGGGTATCCTCCTGTGTGTTGTCTAACTGGTATTTAATAAGAAATATTGCTTGGTAAAAGCCTTCTCCCGCCTTAAACCCTTTTCACTGACTGCCCCACACCTCTGGAATGCCCTTCCCCTCAGTACCCCACTAGCACCCTCTCTATCCACCTTTAAGACCCACCTTAAGACACACTTGCTTAAAGAAGCATATGAATAGCACTGTGGATATTCTGAACACATGATACATAAATCTTGGCCCCCTGCAGACGCACTTACCAGAACTCCCTCCTACTGTCTCTGTACGTTCTCCCTACCTACCAATTAGACTGTAAGCTCCTCGGGGCATGGACTCCTCTTCCTTAATGTTACTTTTATGTCTAAGCACTTATTACCATGCTCTGTTATTTATTTGATTACCACATGTATTACTACTGTGAAGCGCTATGTACAGTAGAGGCAGCGATTATTCTAATAAAAACCAGCGGCAATTCCCCAAAAGACCCAGTTACACCCAGGTACATTCTGAATACATTTCCTTAAACTAGCCCCAGCATTTTTGCATTGATTAATGGCCTATCAGATTAACAGCGGGGGTCCCTGGCAGTCCCATTCAAACTGAACTGGAATGCCAGGGATCCCTGCTGTGTTAATCCTATGGGTCGTTAGTCAATGCAGATATGCCTTAAACGTGCCTCAAACTAGCCCAGAACATACCCAGCACATACCCTGAATGTAACCCGGCTAGTTTAAGGCAAATGTTCGAATAAGCGTTGCATCTACTGTACATTAATGGCGCTATATAAATAAAGAAATACAATACAATACCATTTGGAACAAAAATTACATACTGCACGAGTTTCAATTTGCTTTTCAAACGATATACCCCTGCAATTTCGCTCCAGTCTGGAAGATATGTGCAGAGAGAAAGTGCATCTCCCTGCACAGCAATTAGGCTATGGCCCCAGTGCTTCCTGCTGAACGTTGCCTGGCGACATGGAGGCGCGTGCAGAGACTACAGCCATGATCGGCGGTCTGTAGGGGAGCTCTAGGGGATAAAGGGGGGCGGGGCAATGAAGGGGGGCACGGGGAATACCTTGCCATTGGCCACGCGCCAACCATGTGACCACATTGTGGCACGGGAAGACAACATTCTTGTCTTCTTTGCTAGCGTACATGTCACAGCGCTTTGCACGTCCACACAGCCACTGGGGCCTTCTGTGTTGTGGTGTGTTGCGCGCATGAAGACCAGGGACTCAGCCATACAGGCAATCACGCTACTTTTATTTTAATTTTATTAAACATAGTATTAAAGCAGGGGGTCTCCGGAGATGAACTGCATTATTTTAAAGTCCAGGGACCCCCTGCTCCCAGAGTTTTATAGGCCTCCGTATCGGGTGCCAGTATCTCCGACAAGTTTAAATGTCCGTGTTACGGTCACATGACACAGGAGAAACTTGCCGGAGTTACCGGCACCCCATACTGGGGCCTGTAACTCTGGAAGCAGGGGATCCCAGGAACCTGAAATTAATGCGGTTCAGGTCCAGAGACCCTATGCTTCAATACTGTATAATTAAAATGAAATGAAATAAAAACAGAGCTTCATTACTTAGTGGTTAACCGCTAAGGTAATGAAGGGGTTAAATAATTGTACTTTTTTTTTGGTGGTGGAAGGGTAGGTGAAGGTTATACAGTAGTTGTCCCAGGATTGGTGTGTAGGCCTCCCGTGAGTGGTTACAACCGCTAAGCAAATGAAGGAGTTAACCCCTCCCGCGAGGCCTAACCACCCAGTCTGAGGCAACTATAACTTTCACCCACCCCCTGTACCACCAACACCACAAGAATGTGTAAAAAAAAATCCATTAACCAAATATGGATAATAGGGCTTTTTCCCATTCAAATAAACAATGCAGTGCAATAAAATACTATATTAAAAAAAATACAGTAACCATTTAATCCATTGATTGTCAATATAGCATTGAATGTGGCTATCTATGCCCCTAAACGGGAGATAGATAGTCACATTGGCAACTAATAACCACCTTACTATACACCTCAAACACATACAGTAATGGGCAAATGCCCTATTATCCATATCTGGATAAAAGCGCATTTAACCATTAAAATAAAGCAATATCCTGCCAATATATATATAGTAAATAAAAGTAGTACTTACCCCTGCCAGGAGGAAGGCCATCCTCATCTTCGTTCTCCTTTTCCTCTTCCATGGTACCAAATTTAACTAAAAAGACTAGCTACTGGCCAGTAACCCTTAATCACCTTAGTGGGTAGTAACCACTATAGTAATTAATGGGTTAACCCTTCTGCAACCCACCCAGGTGGCCTAACCTCCCTCCCTGGGGAAACTACCCTGATTCCACACCTCCTCTACCCCAATGACCACACCCACAAATGGGCAAAAGCCCTAGTAAGCTTTGGTGATCAACCAGCTGGTGGCCAGTCAGATGTGGCACTGGCTGATAGCCATGAGTCCGACCCGTGAATTCGTCAGTAAGATCCAGACAAAGTTGCTCGACCTCCTCTGAATGGAGAAGCACTGGGTCTCTGCAGCTGTTGTGTGCCTCCCAAATACACACTTTCCATCTGCAATGCCGGCAGATACCTTTACACAGATCTGCCTCCCCAGTCGTGCGAGTTGGCATCCAGCTTTTCTGGCAGGTGTGCAATATGGGGTATGATAGAGAGCTCTTTATTATAAAGCCAGAGGGATTAGGTAACAACTCTAAGGTACTGCCAGCATACTACTGGGACCTACTAAATTCCTGGAACCTGGTCTACAGGACGAGGAAAAGAAGGGCAGTGGTGGGGGCGATTTCCTTGCAAAGCCTCTGCTGCTAAATCCTGCAATGTGGCCTCAAATATTGGAGTCTCCCATTATCCACCACCCACGAATCCTGGTGCAGACCTCCTGGACTATATGTGATGTATTTGGGTAAAGGCTGAGGTGTTCACGCACCATATCGATCTGCCGTATCCTCACATCCTTCTCTTTCTGATCAAGGAAATAAAGGACACGTTTTCTCCCAATTCACGTACCTTCATCAAGGGGATTTTTCAGACCAGAGAGCCAGGCTCACCCTGCTTTCTGGATTTTTGCGGGGAACCTAAGCCACGGCTACCCTATCAGGGTCCTCCAATTCCCAAACTAAGCAGTTTGGAGGACATAACCCTGGCATGGTTTCCGTGGCATACCAAGGAAGGGGCTATACTCTCTCGTGTTCCATATAGTGCACTACCTTGCCCTTGTTGCACACCCTAATGCTATCTGGAGGTGAATACTACCAGCTAACAAGGGAGAGAGACCCTTGTGAAGGGAACCCTATACCCACTGGAAATCTAAGTTGGTGAACCCTTCACGGTGCACTAAGCACAGAAGAGTACTTGGAACACGTCACTATCCCCACAAATTGCCCCTATTGTGGCAAGTTGATGTCGGTGTATCATATTTATTCTTCATGCCAACTGCAGCCCCTCTTATCCACCTTGAGGGGCCTTCTCCTGCAGTTCTGGATCCACTTTTCCCCACATTTATTTATTTTTGGGTACCCAGTGTCCCGGTGCAATAAGCCCAGTGATCTCCTTACCAACCTGCTCCTAGAATTAGCAAAGCTGACAATATACAAGACCAGAAGAAAACAAAACACACATGCTACAGACATCACACAGACTCCACATTACCAAAGGAGAAGTGAGAGACGTGGAAGGTCTTGATCGAGGTGGACAAAGACAATGCTGGAAAGCTATTCACAAATGATAATGTGAATTAGCTGTTTGTGAGTGCATCCTGTTTTAACTATCTATTGTTATTACATTTTATTATGCCATGTCCTTTTCTCTTTACTACCTTTCAAGATAATTCTTACTAGATGATGTGAAGTGTATATACTGCTGTACTCCAATAGGATCTATTCACATGTAAGGGTGTGCTATTTAAACCTAGTGTCTGGTATATATCTGTGTGACAGGGTGAATGAACGTCACCAGCCATAGACCTTTGCAAACCTATGTTTAGGCTTGCAGTGCAGCAGTGACGAGGTTAAGTTTCAGGTGAGAAGGGCTGCTTAATTAGTCTGACCCTAGCTGCAAAATCAAAGTGTTTTAAAACCCCCAGGCTGTACACACATGCAAGCTAGCTGGTCAGGAGACAGGACTGAAATACTGAAGAGATTACTGTTATAAGGTCTGTTTTTCAAAGTACATGTGTGATAACTGTCTGTGTCCTGCATGCTGAAGAGAAGCTGCCTTGTTTTCTCTGCTGAAGAGAAGCTATTTTGTTTTTGTCTGCTAAAGAGAAGCTATTTTGTTTTTGTATGCTGAAGAGAAGCTATTTTGTTTTTGTGTGCTGTATGTTTTTAAGGCTCAATAAAATAAGCCTTATCAAGAGAACCCGCGTGTGTGGTTGCATGTACCCTGCAACATATGGTATCAGAAGTGCTGGGATTTTGAGAGGCCCCTGCAGTTCAAGGGCCACACACACAAACAAAAATGAGAAAAATGGAAGAATTTTTATAAGAGTTTCTGTGCGAGCAGACCAAACAGCAGGGACTGTTAATGCAGGAACAGGCCCAACTACAAGCAGAGAGAGATGAAAGACTATTGCAGCAGCAAACCCAGCTCCTAACCCAGCAGCAGACAGCACAGGAGAAGCGGATGGCCAGGCTGCTGACCCAATTCCAGGGGTCTGCCAGTCCAGAACTTGCGAACAAACCCCCGGTCCTCCTGAGGAAAATAGCTTCAAACGAGGATCCAGAGGCTTTTTTACTGACGTTTGAAAGGGTTGCCGAAGCTCAGGGCTGGTCTGCAGATCGCTGGGAAACAACTTTGGCCCCGCTCCTCATAGGAGACGCCCAGGCCTCATATCAGGGCCTCCCAGCAGATCAGGCAATGGACTACCAACAAGTAAAAGCCGCCATACTGGATCGCTTAGGTCTGACCCCAGAGACCTACCGGCAGCAGTTCCAGAACCTGAAGTACACCCCTAAGATGAGACCCCGGGTACTCGCTCAGCGGTTATTGGACTTGTGTAACCGCTGGATACAACCCGAGGAGCGCAATAAGGAGGCAATTCTTGAGCAATTTGTTTTGGAACAATTCCTACAGATAATACCCCCTTCCACACGCTCGGGGTAAAACGCCATGCTGCTGAAACCCTAGCTTTGGCGGTCCAACTCGTTGAGAACTTCCTTGCGGCCGAGGACCAGGCGAGTGCCCTGGACCCGATGGATCCAACTTCGCCAGCACTTGCGGACACCCAAAGAGGGAGATCGGAACAACGGGGAAACTACGGCCCCTCTATACGCAACTGTCAAGTGCCCCGAAAGGAGCAGTCCTTCCAACAAGGAAGAAGTCAAAACGCCGGGCACCACCGAGACCCTCATCCCCTTACTGATTACGGCTTGTTGCCAAATGAGAGGAACCTCCAAGGCTGTTGCCCACAGGACCCACCAGATGCCTGGTCACCAGTATCCAGTCCAGCGGAGCGCTATCTGCGGCACCCTCCTGCGAGGGAACCCTCTCCATGTTCCACTTGCAAAGAACAAGGCCACCGGCATGTGGACTGTCCACAAATGGATTGTTCTTTCAGCAGGACCGTCGCCTCGGCCTTCACTGGAGAAAATTACAAGCCCTGGCTACTTCCAGCCCAGGTTGGGGGTAAAGGTTGGGGGTAAAACCGTCCAGGCCCATGTTGATTCGGGCTCTGGGAAAACTCTGGTCTTTCAGGAACTGTTACCGCCTAATGTGTGTTCTTTTGACTCCCCATGGAGTATAGAATGTATACACGGCGATGTAAAACGGTATCCGACGGCCAAAATCCGGCTACAGGTAAAAGGTCAGGAGGCCTACCTCGAAGTAGGAGTCGCTCCTTGGCTCCCTGCCTCTGTTGTGCTTGGCCGGGACTGGCCTTTCTTTTTGGACCTAATGGCTCCAGTCGCTCACGAGGAGCCTTATTCTATGGCTCAGGAGAACCCTGGTAAACTATTCCCCTTCTCGGCAGACCTTTTTCCCAGTAGACACTGGGTTCAAAAGACTCAGAAGCAAAGACGCTCTAACAAACAGGACTGGTTACAGAAATCTGGGTCTCAAGGTGACCATTCTAGTAGCCAGAAGTCACAAGTGATGGCTGGGGATGGCCAGAGGGAGGGGGATATGGGCCCTGGAGATATACTAGACCTATACCTCCCTGATTTTCACCAGAGACAAAGGGAAGACCCAGGCCTTGCTAGGCAGTATGATAAAGTGGTAAAAATTGATGAGCAGATATTGAATGCACAGGGGGTGATGGTATCCCCCCATTTTGAATTATCAAATGATATCCTGTATAGGGTGAATAGGCAGACACAAACAGGGGAGGTCACCAGACAGATATTGGTTCCCAAGGAGTTTGTTAAATCTGTGTTCACTCTAGCCCATACTGTCCCTTGGGGTGGTCACCTTGGCAGGGATAAAACATTGGACCGTATTTCATCCCGATTCTATTGGCTAGGGATGCATAGTGATATTGCTAAGCTATGTGCGGCATGTCCGGAGTGCCAGCTAACTAGTTCGAAGGGACAAAAACCAGCCCCTTTGGTTCTTCTACCCTTGGTTTCAGTTCCCTTTGAGAGGATTGGGGTAGACTTGGTAGGACCTCTAGAACCTTCTGCGAAAGGACACAGGTTTATTCTTATAATAGTTGCCTATGCAACAAGATATCCTGAGGCGTTTCCCCTGAGAACAGCAACGGTGAAGCAAGTAGCTAACAAGTTGTTGGAGCTGTTCTTCCCCAGGTTATATTGACAGACCAAGGTACAAATTTTATGGCTAAACTGATGCAGGATGTCTTAAAATTACTAGAGGTCAAGTCGGTTCGGACATTGGTCTACCATCCACAGACTGATGGATTGGTGGAAAGATTTAACCGAACTCTAAAAGGGATGCTGAGAAAATTTGTAGATTCAGAGAAGAGTGCCTGGGATGAACTTCTCCCTTTTCTGCTGTTTGAAGTGTGGGAAGTTCCCCAGGCCTCCACGGGATTCTCTCCATTTGAACTGCTGTATGGCCGTCAACCCCGGGGTATCCTAGACCTCCTAAAGGAGTCCTGGGAGGAACAGCGGTCCCCTTCTAAGAATACCCTGCAATTTGTATTGGACCTTAGGAAGCGCCTAGATGTGGTCGGGCATTTTGCTAATGAGAATCTTAGATCAGTCCAGGACAGTCAGGAGAGACATTACAATCAAAATGCTCGTATGAGAGTGTTTCACCCAGGAGATCAGGTGATGTTGTTGTTACCCAGTTGTGAGAGCAAACTCCTAACCAAATGGCAGGGCCCATTCGAAGTACTCCGTCGCACGGGTGATGTGGATTACGAGATCGCTTTACCAGGGTCCAGGAATGGTAAACAAATTTACCATGTGAACTTGCTGAAACCCTGGAAGATGCAGCGGTCTCTATTCATCCACCCGGTGGAGAAGGAAACAAATTTGGGTCCTCAGCCGCCACGGGAGAACATCGGGGGTGACGATAAAATCCCAATGGGTAGTCAGTTGTCCTCTGAACAAAAAGGGGACTTGTTAACAATAATGACACAATTCCATGATGTTTTTTCTGATTTACCAGGACAAACTAACTTAATTTCACATGCGATCGAGACAGCACCTGGGGTAAAAGTACGTTCCCGTCCTTATAGGTTGTCTGAAAGTCGTAGGGCCCTGGTAGAGAAGGAGGTGCAAGAAATGTTACACTTAGGAGTGATTGAGGAATCATGCAGTGAGTGGTATAGTTCACTAGTTATGGTCCCTAAACCCGATGGGAAGGTAAGATTTTGTGTGGTCCTCCGAAAGGTCAATGCGGTATCCAAGTTTGACGCATATCTGATGCCAAGGGTGGACGAGTTAATTGACGCACTTGGTAACGCGGAATATATATCCACGCTGGACTTAACAAAAGGATACTGGCAAATACCTTTAGAGGAAAAGTCCAAGTGTAAAACAGCCTTTGCCATTCCCATGGGTTTATACCAGTTGGTGACAATGCCATTTGGACTGCATGGAGCCCCAGACACATTTCAGAGACTCATGAATAAAGTGCTGAAACCCTATAGGGCTTATGCCGCAGCCTACCTTGATGACATTGTCATTTATAGTAAACACTGGCGGGCCCATCTAAATAGGCTGAAAGCGGTCCTCAAATCTCTAAGAGAGGCAGGGGTCACAGACAACCCTAAGAAATGTGCCTTAGGTAAGGCGGAAACCAAATACTTAGGGTATGCAGTGGGAGGTGGGTTTAGCAGGGTACTATCGGCGGTTCATCCCCAACTACTCGGAAGTTGCAGCCCCATTAACGGACCTCGCAAAAAAGTGTGCCCCTACACAAGTGGTATGGTCAAGGGAGTGTCAGAGAGCCTTTGAGGACATAAAAAGGTGTCTATCACAGGGTTCCGTCCTTAGAAGCCCAGACTTCAACAGGCCTTTTGTAGTGCAAACCGATGCATCAGAGATAGGGCTAGGGGCAGTGTTGTCACAACAGTTTGAGGAAGTGGAACATCCAATCATTTTTCTGAGTTTGTTCCCGAGGGAAAAGAACTACTCAGTGATTGAGAAAGAGTGCCTTGCAGTAAAGTCGGCAATCGAGGCTTTGAGGCATTACCTGGCAGGAGTCCATTTTACTCTGGTGACAGAACATGCTCCATTGAAGTGGTTAAATTGTATGAAGGACTCCAATGCTAGATTGACCAGGTGGTATTTGGCCCTTCAACCCTTCTCATTTGAGATTCAGCACAGGCCTGGAAAAGAAAACGCAAATGCTGACTTATTTTCTAGAGAAGGGGTGGATGGTCGGGCTTCAGCCGTGCGTGGCCCCAGCCACATACTAACAGGGGAGGAATGTGACAGGGTGAATGAACGTCACCAGCCATAGACCTGGAAAACCTATGTTTAGGCTTGCAGTGCCGCAGTGACGAGGTTAAGTTTCAGGTGAGAAGGGCTGCTTAATTAGTCTGACCCCAGCTGCATAATCAAAGTGTTTTAAAACCCCCAGGCTGTACACACATGCAAGCTAGCTGGTCAGGAGACAGGACTGATACTGAAGAGATTACTGCTATAAGGTCTGTTTTTCAAAGTACATGTGTGATAACTGTCTGTGTCCTGCATGCTGAAGAGAAGCTGCCTTGTTTTCTCTGGTGAAGAGAAGCTATTTTGTTTTAGTCTGCTAAAGAGAAGCTATTTTGTTTTTGTATGCTGAAGAGAAGCTATTTTGTTTTTGTGTGCTGTATGTTTTTAAGGCTCAATAAATAAGCCTTATCAAGAGAACCCGCGTGTGTGGTTGCATGTACCCTACAACAATCTGGTCATACTTTTATTATACCATTGAGTTTTTGTTTTGTTTTCTTCTTTCTTTTCCCATCTTGCACACCTGGGATGACAACTTGAGTCTATGTGCTGGAGGACTTTTTCTCTTTTCTACAAGCTGTTTCTGGAGGGAGTGGAACTACCTCCTTGGACTCTAGCAGCGGGACTCTAAGTACACTATACATTTTTATATTTTTAGTATTGTATATATTGTTATAGACTACGTTAATTCCTGGTATATTGGTTGGCGCTACTTCCCATCTCATTTCAATATTCAAGGAAGCAATATTTGTAAGGGGAGGTCCCAATGAATCTCATGGGGATGTTCCAAGTACTGGTGCACTCCCGTACCCGAACAGAGTACACCCTCTGAAGTAAGAGTTTGTCTACCAGTGGGTACCATGTAGGGGATTCTGCTCAGTTTCCCCCAATTAGATTCTATTATTCTCCCCCACCCCCTCCCTTATTTAGTGCAATTTAACACTTATCATTATTTTACTGTGCACTGATCTGGCGTTTGTCATTGGCGTGCCAAGCCGGCTCGAAAAGCCAGGTGAGTGGGAAATATTAATTAGCCAATGGGAGAAGTGCCTATGAGCTGTATCTCACCCGGCTAACTCATGGCCACCCGCTGGGCCGGCTCCGCCAAGTCTAGGAGACTCAAAAGGTGTCCCTCAGGATGCCCTTTGTTTTCCCGACCTGGACAATCGCCTTTCCTCACCCACCAAACGGTTTTCTCATCTCTGGACATCCTCTCCTCTTTGAACTACAGACTCTATGCAGACATGCTGCACCTTAAGCAGATGCCCGGGCTTACTGCACAGAGACATAAGAAATATATAAAACACAATAAAACATATTTTAATACATGGGGGACCTTTGGGAGACTCATAGCTGTAAGGGAAATAGGACTGAGATATTTGGGCTCGAAAACAGGAGTCTGGGGGACACTGGACAGCCACGGTGTAATTCACCCAGCGTACAGGCAAATCATGCCTGCTCGCCGGGGAGAATTAGGGGACTACTGGTGGCTTCGGCAAACGAACCCCTGCAAACAAAATAATTGTATTTCTACCCAAATATCCCACCTAAAGCTTACACACAGAAAGTTTAATGAATCTGGGGCAAAGGGAACATTGAAAGTTGAAAAGAAGGGGTCACTTTAACTTTTTATCAATGATACCTGGCCCCTGGCTTATGGTGTTAGATAGCTGCCAGGGACCCACGGGGCCCAAGTGTAACTACTGTAGTTGGGTTTAACCTTTATTGTATAGCCTCATTACCCTTGCCCGGAGACTCTCACAGCCACCACCAGTCTAAGTTCTTTCAAAACTAAAGCTGTCTCTCATTTTAATCTGGTCTGTAACTGTTACATGTGCATGCAATGTATTTATATATAATGTATAACCCTGCTCACTTAATGTAACCATGTATTTGTCATCATAACTCATAACCCAAGACATACTTGAAAACGAGAGGTAACTCTTAATGTATTACTTCCTGGTAAAACATTTTATAAATAAAATAAATAAATAATAAATAAATAATGCTCATGAGAAGCATCTTCAGGAGTGATGGACCTCTTGAAGGAGCAGTTTATGGAGCAGCTGATGGAGCAGCTAGAGAAACCGGTGATGGAGCAGGTGGTGCAACAGATGACAGAGCAGGTAGAGCAGCAAATGATGGGCCTAGTAGTCCCACAGGTGATGGAGCAGGTGGAGCAGAAGATGATGGAGCAGGTAGACCAGCAGCTGAAGAAGTTACAGCTGTATATTCCACTTCAGGAACCTCTGTGATGTTTAGAATAAGTGTTTCCACCTCTTTCAGCTCTTTAACTAACAGGAGGTTCCTCCAAGGAGGTTTGCATTTCAAAAGATTAAGTACTACAACCTTTATATAACAAAATAAATATTCATATTGTGTGAATAAGCATACATTTCTTAACATGTTAATGTGCGTTGAATGTGTATTAATATGTGAAATATATTAGTTTATTACAGAGTCACTTATTTGCTCTATCATGGGGGAATGGGTGATAGGCTCCTGCATCTATATGGATAGGGTGGAGGTCCGCCAGTGTAACGCTTGCGCGAGCCCACAACCAAGACCTGACCCAGGCACTGAGGTGGGAAGGACTGTGCCACACACCCACAGTAGCGGGGGTGGGCCCAGAAAATGGTTTGTAGCGTTGCTGGATCTGGGTATGAAGAAAGGGTTAATCCAATATTTGCCAGGGTCCGTGGGTTGGAGAGGTACACGTAGTTGACGTCCGTAAGCCTGTGGTCTGGGGTTGGAGAAGTACTCGTAGTCGTTATCCATAAGCCAGGGGTCAAAAGCCAGAGAGAATCCAAATACAAAGCCAGGTCGGTACACGAGAGGTTAACTGCAGAGAACAAGACAAGACTGGGCTGGACAAGACAGGCACACGCAAAGGCTACACAAATTTATGCTCAGCAATGAGACTGAGCACTGAGCAGGTTCTTATACAGGAAGTGACCAATGACTTGGGAGGCGGAGCGGAGGCGCGGCCTAAGAGGAAGCTGGGATAGGTGCAGGCAAACAAGGGGCTTGTTAGTAGCTTGACACACATCGGGGGATCGCTGCACGATACAACACGTGCACGCTGCGCGGAGGCGCGGCTTGACCGAGGGGGTGGAGCTCTGCTCCGTGACACTCTGGAAGAGGAGCGAGTGCGCGCGCACTCTGTAAGCACAGCGGGGTTGCGCGCACCAGCGGGGGGAAGAGCGGAGGCAGCAGCAGTTGCAGTACTGGAAGTAAGAGAGGAGGGAACACGCCGCAAGGGACGTGTTCCCCGATACCTCACAGTACCCCCCCTTGAGGATCGAACTCCGGACGATCCATAAAAGGCTTCTCTGGGTACCTGGCATGGAACCGTCTGAGTAAGCCAGGAGCGTGGATCTGGTCCTCAGATACCCAAGATCGTTCTTTGGGCCCGAAGCCCTTCCAATGTACAAGGAACTGTATTCCTCCTCTGGAGTACCTTGAGTTGACTATAGACTGGATCTCGAATTCTTCATGACCTTGTACCAGTACAGGAGGAGGAGGAGGACGACGAACATCAGGATACCTGGGACTCTGCTTAACAGGTTTCAGAAGAGAGACATGAAATACCAATGGTATCTTCATAGAAGGAGGTAAGTCCTGGCGATATGTCACAGGATTAACCTGCTCCAGGATCTTGAAGGGTCCCAAGAATCTGGGAGCCAATTTTAAGGCAGGGGTCTTTAATCTGATGTTCTTTGATGAGAGCCATACCTTGTCTCCTGTTTTAAGCCTGGGCGCCTCTAGACGATGTCGATCCGCCTGGGTCTTTTGTCTCCGAACGGAATCTTGGAGGGTTTTCCGAATCTATTTCCAAGACTCTAGAAGAGAGTTGACTCTGGCATCAGCAGCGGGAACTCAAGAAATATTAGACGAGATATGAAGAGAGTTAGGATGGTAGCCATAATTGACGAAGAAGGGTGACTCTTGGGGGGACTCGTTTCTGAGGGAGTTGTGTGCGAACTCAGCCCATGGTAATTGATCAGCCCAATCATCCTGTGTATCCGAAACAAAACATCTTAGGTATTGCTCTAACGATTGGTTTACCCTCTCAGTCTGTCCATTGGTTTGCGGGTGGTACCTGGAAGAAAAAAGAAGAGAAGTATTGAGCCTTTGAGAAAAGGCTCGCCAGAATTTTTACAGAAATTGTGATCCTCGGTCAGAGACGATTGAGACAGGGGCCCCATGTATGCGAAAGATCTCTCTGATGTAGACATCCGCTAGAGTGGCCGAGTTAGGGAGACCCTTGAGGAGTATGAAATGGGCCTGCTTGGAAAATCTATCCACAATGACCAGGACTGTATTCATACCATTGGAAACAGGCAGCTCTACAAAAAAATCCATTGATAGATGGGAACAAGGGCGTTCCGGAATGGGAAGCGGACGTAGCAGACCAAAAGGCTTTTTTCGAACAGACTTATTTCGAGCACAGACTGAACAAGATTAAACAAATTCCTGCTTGGCTGCCTGCAGTAGGAGAAGTTTGCTGCCATGACCTGTTTTTTGCCATTGGACATTTCCTGGATTTACTGGACTCAAAGCTCTCCAGCATGGGGCATTAACCCTTTAGCACCCTGCTTTGCCAGCTAACTCCACTGCTACTTAGATAGCATTTATAGTGTTGATATATACCTTTTAGGTTTAGACCCTTATCATCCAGTTTCCCTGTTACTCACTTAGGGTTAGTTGGTCTGAGTCTTGTGCCTCACAGCCTACCTTCATTCTGTTGGGATATTCAGTGATAGCTTGTCACTGTGTCTCCCAGGGACATTGTTGCAGGGTTTAGGGAAGTACCAGGTGACTACGGTCTACCTGGGAACGGGCCTGTAGAAGGGGTTCCTATACCCCGAAACGTGATGTTGCCCCCCCCTTGCCCTGGACTTTTAACTCCCCGTCTTTTCGTTTTTCTTTCCCTCTCCCCTTTCCCCTTTCCACTTCCCTGTCCTTGTCCCTGCCTTAGCACATAGTGCTTTCTTTTTTGGTCTTTGTTTGACCATTTTTTACATCATTCGTGTACCATTAAATACTTACTTTTGGCTGATCCATTTACTATCTGTTCTTTCCGTTTGAGTGCTGGGAACATTTGTGTTTTATAAATTCCTTTATGTCGTTCAGCATCTCTGGCCACCAAAAAGTATGTATGATTAAATCGGTGGTTCTTCTGATCCCAGGGTGACCGGCCAACCTGGAAGTATGACACCACTCAAGAATCTTTCGACGGAAGTTGGTTGCAGCGTATAAGCAGCCCTCAGGTACCTCTAGGCCATCCGGAATCCGAGTTTGAGAGTCTAGAATTTTGTCCAAAATATCGAAGGAATTTGCTGCAATGATACATTTTGAAGGAAGAATAGTCTCTGGAACGTCGTCGGATCGGTCTTCGGAAATCAATTTACGAGACAAAGCATTGGCCTTCAAATTCTTTGTACTAGGAATGTAATATATTACATAATTAAATCTGGAAAAAAAAAGATCCCAGCGAGCCTGAAGGGAAACAAGGCGTTGAGCGCCTTCAATATACAATACAGTTTTGTGGTCATTATGAATAAGAATCGGTTTCTCGGAACCTTCAAGAAGGTGTCTCCACTCTTGAAGTGCAATTTTGATAGCCAAAAGTTCTCTATTACCAACGTCATAGTGGATCTCCGCGGGGGAGAATTTCTTGGAAAAGTAGCCACATGGATGCAGGTGATCTTGAGGAGAACGTCTTTGGGAGAGCACTGCCTCGGCTCCAATATCCGAAGCATCGACCTCCAATGTGAAGGGAAGGGAGGGGTCGGGGTGATGCAAGATGGGAGCGGTGGTGAAGGCCTTCTTTAAAGACTCGAAAGCAAGACAAGCCTCCGGAGGCCAGGAGGAAGGATCAGCACCTTTCTTGGTCAGGGCAGTAATAGGAGCAACCAGTGTGGAAAATTTATTGATGAACTTTCGATAATAATTGGCAAAGCCAAGGAATCGCTGGATGGCTTTAAGCGACGTAGGCTGGGGCCAATTTAATACCGCCTTTAGTTTCTCAGGATCCATGGAAAATCCCTTCTCGGAGATTATATAACCCAGGAAGGAAGTCGAATTTTGATGAAACATACACTTCTCCATCTTGGCATACAGATGATTCTGACGAAGATGAGAAAGTACTAGCTTGGAATGCTGGATGTGTTCAGGCAAGGATTTAGAAAAAAATAGTATATCATCAAGGTATACGATGACGAATCAATTGAGAACATCACGAAAAATCTCATTAACAAATTCTTGAAAGACCGCAGGAGCGTTACAGAGTCCAAATGGCATTACTAGGTACTCATAATGGCCGTCGTGGGTGTTAAAGGCCGTTTTCCATTCGTCTCCTTCCCTTATGCATATCAGGTTGTAGGCACCCCGAAGATCGAGTTTGGAAAAAATGGAGGCACCTTGTAGACGGTCAAACAATTCTGATATGAGTGGTAAAGGGTAACGGTTCTTCTGTGTTATCTTATTCAAGCCTCTATAATCTATGCAGGGGCGAAGAGATCCATCCTTCTTTTTTACAAAGAAGAACCCTGCCCCAGCAGGAGAGGTGGAGTTCTTAATAAAGCCCTTTTTAAAGTTCTCCTGGATATACTCGACATGGCTCGGGACTCTGGAAGGGACAAGGGGTACGACTTGCCTTTAGGAAGAACGGCACCAGGGATCAGATCAATGGGGCAATCGAAGGGACGATTCTTCCTCCAATCTCTGAACGGACTTTGTTGAAAACATCAAGAAACTCATTGCAGGCTTCAGGAAGGGACCCTTTGGAAGGATCCGCAGTCTCTAAACCGTCAAGAGAAAGTGAAGTGGGAACACAAGGAATGGCACATGGGGTAGACCAACGTATGGGTTGTTTATCAATCAAGGGATTGTGTAGTTGTAACCAGGGGAGGCCCAATATTATCTGTACAGATGGTGAATGAATGACGTCCAACGAGATTTGTTCCTTGTGTCCATCCTTGGTGGAAAGGGTGAAGATCACGGTCTCCAGGGTGATAAAGGCAGGCTGGAGTGGACGACCGTCTATCGCTTCGAGTCCTATGGGAGTGGACTTCCTAAGCAGTGGAATCCGGTGTTTCATTGCAAAATTCGGATCCATGAAATTTCCTCCAGACACAGAGTCGATGAAGGCAAGTGCAGAAGTGTGAAAGTCCGTACCCTCCATTATGATAGCAAGGATGAAGAGGAGCACAGCAGCGTTTCCCAGCAGCTTCCAGCTAGTAGATCGCCAAAAAATAAGGGTAACTCCAAGCAGGGATGAGTATTAAAAAGGGAATTTAATGGTCAGTTACAGAGAACAAACAATGGCAGGAACGCACCTACGCGTTTCGTCCGTAAAGGACTTTTCTCAATTCCAGCGTGCTCCTCTTCATCCTTGCTGTTTGTGTTTACCTTCAGAGGACAGCACGCTGGAATTGATCCATCAGCCGAGGACACCACCAAGGAAGGTAAAGGGCTATAGCCCATTATACTCTTACCATCCAGTGCTGGACTGACTTGAGTTATTTCCCCAGGGTTGAGTATACCACTATTAGGAAACATATTTCGGGGTACCCGCGTGGGGACCACCAGGCCTCTAGTCTCTCACCCTGGGATGTTATGAATTATACTCTATGTCCTTGAATTTGGATCTATTATGGAAAATGGAATTATTCTACTATTAATGAGCTACTCATGGTGATGCACCAATACACTGCCTGTCTATCTATGAATCCTCCATTATGATAGGCTGAAGGATCCTTTTTGGCATGTTTTCCTTGGAAGGAGGGCAAGAAGATATATACCCAAAGAAACTCCATCATACCTCATAGGCCGCTGGCGTTCTCCCGGACGCATAGGACAGCAGTACGCCAAATGATCACCTAGGCCACAATAAAGACATAGCCCCTCGCTTCTCCGGCGCTGCTTTTCTGTAAAGGACAACTGGTGAGTACCCAGCGGCATGGGGTCAGGTGTTTTAGGAACTGGAACAAAAGAAGGAGAGAGAGAAGGAGAGAGAGATATAGGTGCAGGCGTACGTGTAGTCTGGCGTTCACTTCGTCTCTCTTGGAGGCGTTGATCCACCCGTATATATGTAGAGATCAAATCTTCCAGGGCAGTGGGTCTTTCACGTACACCCAATTGATCTTTCAAGGAGTCAGAGAGGCCCTGCCAGAAGGCTGCAGTTAAAGCCTTGTTGTTCCAACCGGTCTCCGCGGCAATAGTCCGAAATTCAAGAGCATACTTTGCGATGGTCCAGTGGCCCTGGGTGATGTGGAAAAGAGAAGAGGCAGCAGTAGCCTCGCGACCACGAGTATCAAAGACCTGCTGAAACTTTTTTTTTTTTAAAGAAAGTTCTGCGTGAGTTCAGGCATTATCTCCAAGATAGGAGATGCCCAAGCCAATGCGTCTCCAGCTAGCAATGCAATGATATAAGCCACTTTAGATCTATCGGGTGGGAAGCGAGAAGGGGTTAATTCAAAGTGGATATCACATTGGATAAGAAAGCCTTGGAATCCTAGGGGTTCACCCGCATACCGATTGGGTGTGTTTCCCACTATAGTAGAAGCAGTTGTGGTTAGGCCCACCTCAGGGGGGTCAATGTTTGTTGGGTTGAGCATACTATAACGCTTGCGTGAGCCCACAACCAAGACCTGACCCCGGCACTGAGGTGGGAAGATCTATGCCACACACCCACAGTAGCAGGGGCGGGCCCAGAAGGTGGTTTGTAGCGTTGCTGGGTCTGGGTATGAAGAAAGGGTTAATCCAATACTTGCCGGGGTCCGTGGGTTGGAGAGGTATACGCAGTTGAAGTCCGTAAGCCTGTGGTCTGGGGTTGGAGAGGTACTCTTAGTCGTTATCCGTAAGCCAGGGGTCAAAAGCCAGAGAGAATCCAAATACAAAGCCAGGTCGGTACACGAGAGGTTAACTGCAGAGAACAAGACAAGACTGGGCTGGACGAGACAGGCACACGCAAAGGCTACACAAAGTTATGCTCAGCAATGAGACTGAGCAGGTTCTTATACAGGAAGTGACCAATGACTTGGGAGGCGGAGTGGAGCCGCGGCCTCAGAGGAAGCTGGGATAGGTGCAAGCAGACAAGGGGCTCATTATTAGCTTGACACGCAGCTGGGGATCGCTGCACCATGTCACGTGGGCACGGGAGCGGCGCGACCGAGGGGGCGGAGCTATGGTCCATGACACTCTGGAAGAGGAGCGAGTGTGCGCGCACTCTGTAAGCACAGCGGGGTTGCGCGCACCAGCGGGGGAAGAGCGGAGGCAGCAGCAGCTGCACTACTGGAAGTAAGAGAGGAGGGAACACGCCGCAAGGTACGTGTTCCCCGATTCCTCACAGCCAGCAAGCTAGTGTACCCAAGGTCTACTCAGTATTGGTAGAGGATTACGATGGGTGGCCAGGTAAAAAGCCGGACCCTTGCCATTACCACCAGGGGTAATACAGTTATCCCTGTCGGAAGTGAGTGTATATGATAATATGTATAACCATGTTGTTTATATTTATGTCATCTTGTAATTTCAGGATGAAGGATGGTGCAGCAAATTTAGACCCATATGAGGGCATTGGGAATTGCACCCAGGGAAGAGTGTAACATTGTAAGTCAATTCTACCTGTCTCTCCCACTGTTACGTAAGCCCCTAGTAAGTTCAGGGCAGTAACAGGTTAATTCTGTTGGTATTACACCCCCTGCAGCCTCCTCTATAATGGACAGAAGTCAGGTGGTGACTCATGACCTGTGTAAGCCTATCAGGATAGGTACAGCTCATGAGCCCGCCCCTTCTGGAATCCTAATCAGAGGAGTGGCCCATAGTTAAAGCAGTCTTGCTCTGCCTTCCAAGGTGAGAGCATGGGCTGTCAGACTCTCCTATGGCATGGATGAGCTGGCCCACCCTATGCCGAAAGGCCTAGGGAACATCAAGACTCAAGGCCCCATACTATCGGGGGGAGCACCATCTGAAGTCCTGAGATGTTGGACAGTATCACCTATGCTGCATGAAGAGCTGTGCAGCATGTCAAATAAAGCTACGTGTTCATTATACCTCTGCCTGGGTGTCAGTTCATGGGCAGAAGGGGTAAGGAGTGCAGTGGTGGGGACTGACATCCATATACCAAGGATCCCATCACAGCTGGAGGCGTTGACACCATTAACCACAACCCAGAGACCACCCAAAAGCCTGTCCTGTTGCCCCTTACCATCTCGGCAGACTCAGCTCTCCTTTACTAGCAGGTATGCCTCAGCACCACACCAGATAGTAATTCAGTGTATCTCCCAGAGAGGGAGGGAACATGGATTACATACGGTTATATTAATATTATTTCCATGCTCTAAGTATAGATAAGAGTGTATTCGTGTGATCTACTGTAATAGGGAAAAGTTTAAATTACTATGGGGATAAAATATACCTGATTACTTTATAGTTATTATCACTGTTTTTAGTCACTTAAAAAAACATACTCTATAGAATTGTTTTTTAATTTGTAAATAATTTTCTACCATATATTGATTTTTGTAAATGTCTTAGGTAGTGTTTTCCGCTAATAAGGTAGCTATGGTGTGGATTGTAGGATCATTATTTTATTCATTAACACGGTTTTCTTTTGTTATATTTTATTTGTTATACATATGAATTTCCATGGTAATCAAATTACCTGAGCATCCAAAAGTTCTTATAAAGAGGATAACAACATCCCAGCGGCACAAACAGAGAGTAGCAGTGTGGCAGGACGGCCTGTAGCCGAGGTCAGGGAACAGTCCACACGTGTAGTTTCAGGATAAATGAAAACGTTCAGTGGCTTTATTTCTCCACAGCAACATAACATGCGGGTACACTGTCCCTTTAACAAAATAAATCCTGCTCCACTTTGGGAGAAAAACTGACTAACACAGGAGTCATAGCAAGCAGGCTGGCTGGTTAAACCATACCCAAACCGTAAGAGTCTTTTTAAGCAGTCATGCAAACAAATGAAACAAATCTTACTTTGGCTGCAGTAAGTAGTGTGCTGTATCCTTCTGGCTAGCAGCACATCTATCCATGTGCTCTCATCTGAGACAGGCAGCTACTGCTAGTAACAAGATCCTTATCTAGCTTGCTGGCTCTCAGGTGTCAGCTTACATCCTGATTAGCTAACTTCCACCTGAGTTAACCCTTATTAGTTCTGGATGAAGCACTCAGACATATGTTTCCCAGGCATAACTGATAGGGGTTGACTTCACCCTGTCACAAGCAGGCCTCAGAAAGCGGAGAGGCATTAACTTATCTACAGTAGTGTGATTCAACAGGATGTTTTCTGCTTTTAATTTATTATTTACATATAGTAAATTGCTTTTGTAAGTAGGTGGAATAGTACTTACTGTGGAAGTAATATACTCTATGGTAAAACTGGGACATACAGTACCTGAAGGTGCCTTTATCCACAGAGAGAGAGACACACATTTCTGAAAAATGTTAAACACATTTAAACAGATTCACATGTCTCTTATGCTAAATTTGCGTGATATATGGCTTCAATGTAGCTAAGCATTAAGATACATACAGTAATTCACATCTTTTGCTTTTCTGATCTAGACATCACACAGCTCAACTACTGTAGCATGGAAACACAGTCATGTCTATTAAAAAACGATATATTTAAATACAAAATATATTTTAATATTTTGTCAGATTTTATAAAAATTAAAAGTGTTGCTGTACAAAAAAAGTGATGTACATTACAAGGTATAGAAGTTGGATATGGAGTGTGAAAACGTTTACAGTATGTTAATACAGTACATTATGGAATAAGCTGAAAATAGAAGCTTCTTTGGTATCATAAGTATTGGTTTTGTTGTCTACACATAAAAAAATATTTCAGCATGATCAGACAGAATTAACTTCCTAAGATTTAAAAAAAAAAAAAACACAATATGATAATAAACAGAGGTACAGTAATGTGCAAAATTCATTAGGATGTTAATGTAATACAGGAGGCTAGAATTGTTTTATTTAAATGTAGAGTATGGCAAGATTTCGTTGCACTGAACTGTCAACAAGCAAGAGTGTTCTTTGGCCTAGAAAACCATAGCAAGAATATTTTAATGTGAATTCCAGAATTATGCAATATGTCAGGAACACATGTTTATCTTCAGGCTTAGTACAAAGGGACTGCTGTACAAACTGCTGCAAAGTACATAGTAGCCTGATAACTAAAGTATAAAAGTTGGCAATATAGTCTGTACACATTGAACTCTAAATATGAAGTATTCTCAACTTATAATTAAGTGTATTAATGTGTATTCTCTCAAGCTGCTCTGCAAGCACTGAGAGTGGGGGGAAATTGCTGTTTTACAGTATGCCTTGCATAAATATGACTACTTTTTAGCATGTTCCACATGAAATCGAATGTGTTTTCTAATGTTCACCATAATGTCCTCAGAATTGTACGTGCATTAATGAATTTTACAGTAGGTTTTATCTCTAGATGGAAAAACTTAATCTTCTATTGTTGTCATGTTGTTTGGTCAAGAAATTACTTGTTTGAAGACAGATTTGATGAATGGGCTTCTGGTTTCTTAAATTAGATAAACATTACATAACAAATTATCCACATATGAATTCAGGCCAACTATTCCTTCCCTTGGGTAATACTAGTTTCTGTAGGCAATGTGCAATGATTACATACAGATGAAGTGGTCTCCATTCTGTTCAGATACTTTGATACTGTGAAACAAAACAACTCTGAAAAATAACAAAACAGATGTTTTTTGGTACCTTATTTTCCCCCCATTTGGAATGGTCCATATTCAATATTATTATTATATTTACTTATTCATTTATTTTAGATGTCATTTTATGACTTCCCTGCATCTCTCCAGCATAAAACCTGTAGCATGTAAAATGTTAGTGACATGTATGCGTGTGTGAAGGTTTTTATCAAATCCAAGAAAGGACTCTTCTGTTGCCTCTTTCAGAGCATTCAAAATAGTTTGAAGATTGACTGAATAAAACTTTTACCTCACGAGAATTAAAATGGTGTTCAGGTGCAATAAGGACCTTAGTGGTAGAAAACTGTCCTGAGAGACATAAAAGAAAAATAAACAACAGTTTGTATATATCTTAACCTTTAACCTGGTCTATTGCTATTCTTAAAATGCAATAGGAATCAGCACTCCAGAGGCCCTCTTCAGAGACTTACTTTTTGTCCTGGTGTATTCCTGTGACTGTTTGGTAAGCAGCAGAAGTGCAAAAGTAGAAACGGAGTGCACATCAAAAGGATCAGGGCAGCAATCCAAGACAGGGTACATGGGCCATCTGATGATTTTTGTGTCCAATAAATTGATCAGATATCACATATCTCTTGTAAGCTCTATAGGGCACATTTATAAAGTGCTGGTACGGGTTATGGCAATAACTGCCATTATCTTCAATTGCGTATTTTAGCATTCCCACATCTTACCAACTTAGCAATGGGAAGCAATGAGAATTAAGGCTGAAACGGGTGCAATAATGTGTGCTGCCTATTGATAAATGTGCCCCTATGTGCAATGAAAAGCACATTATTTTTCTATATTTGTGCACTCCTGAAGTCACGTGGTAAGTTGTGGGAATGCTAAATATTTTCTGATTTCATCCTCCCATCCTACTTTTGGTCGACGTCTTGGTCTTATAATTGCCCTTGGAATTCAGTCAGGAATTCACATTTCTTCTTACGATATATCTGGTACCATTTTAATTTTGTGACCCTTGAGATGAATGGACTTTTGTTTGGTTTTTAACCTATTCATTCTTTTTCCTGTCTCTTGTCTTTAACCTATTCATTCTTTTTCCTGTCTCTTGTCCTGTCTCTGTCAGCATACATCTTTCCCTACTTCTTTGAGTTGTCTTAAGCTTCTAAATTATTTTCATATAAATATACTATTTGTAAGGCTAAATAGAGTCAAAATGACCCAATTAATTTTCTGGACACACAGCTCAACCCCATTATAGCGCGGCCCTTGAGGGCCACCTGATCCGACTGCGTTATAACCGTGGTGGCGCTAATTTTTTTTAAATGGTCGTGCACGCTCGATTGGGGGAAGGGGGGAGGAGGGAGGAAGAGGTGGAGGGAGGCCCCACACGTCCCCCAGCCCTACATGTCCCACAGCAACCACCGTAACTCCCTTCGCACTTCACCCCGCCAGCCCTGCTCCGATTCCCCCCCGCCAGCCCCGCTCCGATGCCAGCCCCACTCTGATCCCCCTCGCCAGCTCCGCTCCGATGCCAGCCCCGCTCCGATGCCAGCCCCGCTCCGATCCCCCCCGTCAGTCCCGCTCCGATCCACCCCCGCCAGCCCCGCTCCGATGCCAGCCCCGCTCCGATCCCCCCCGTCAGTCCCGCTCCGATCCACCCCCGCCAGCCCTGCTCCGATGCCAGCCCCGCTCCGATCCCCCCCCACCAGCCCCGCTCCGATCCCCCCCGCCAGACCCGCTCCAATTCCTCCACCAGCCCTGCTCCGATTCCCCCCACCCCCGCCAGCCCCGCTCTGATCCCCGCCAGCAGCCGACACCAAGGGCCGACACCAAGGGTAGGGGGGCTGTGAGTGTGTGCAGTGTGCTGTGAGTGTGTGCAGTGTGTGCAGTGTGCTGAGTGTGTGCAGTGTGCTGTGAGTGTGTGCAGTGTGTGAACGCAGTGTGCTGTGAGAGTGTGCAGTGTGCTGTGAGTGTGTGGTGTGTGTGGTGTGTGCAGTGTGTGCAGTGTACTGTGAGTGTGTGCAGTGTGTTATGAGTGTGTACAGTGTGCTATGAGTGTGTGCAGTGTGCTATGAGTGTGTGCAGTGTGCTATGAGTGTGTGCAGTGTGCTGTGAGTGTGTGCAGTGTGCTGTGAGAGTGTGCAATGTGCTGTGAGTGTGTGGTGTGTGCAGTGTGCAGTGTGCAGTGTGTGCAGAGTGTGCTGTGAGTGTGTGCAGTGTGTTGTGAGTGTGTGCAGTGTGCTGTGAGTGTGTGCAGTGTGCTGTGAGTGTGTGCAGTGTGCTGTGAGTGTGTGGGTTGTGCAGTGTGCTGTGAGTGTTTTTGTTGTTGTTTTTTTTAACATTCGAGGACCACGCTCAAACCGCATTATAAGCGGATCGCGCTATAACGGGGTTGACCTGATATATTTGTCTAATTTCAGGTGCCTTGAATCTGCTCTGGTTATTCTCAATGCAGTGGAAGAAATGCATGAGACAGTATAAAATTGGAAGTGTAGGAACTACTGAAATGGGTCTTCTATGACGTGGTTGTCAGCTTACAATATTTTGGCTAAGTTATTGAACTAAATTACCCTTTTTTATGAAGAAAGAACACAGATAAAATACATATTAATGTACTAAATAATTTGTCATGTTTGATCTAGCATTGGGACTCTTATCTTTTGTTGTATACATTAGGTCACAAACCCAGTAGCACTCCAAATTATATATATATATATATATATATATATATATATATATATATATATATATATATATATATATATATATATATGTATACATTACCGCATAGCAGCAAAAAGGGAGACAGCACTCAGGTGAATGAAAATAAATGTATTAAATACAGCACATAACTCCAACGTTTCGATCCCACAGGGGGATCTTCCTCAGGGTGGTGCAACAGACACAGGACAGTGAGTGACTTATATACCCCAACGGTTGGGGTATATAAGTCACTCACTGTCCTGTGTCTGTTGCACCACCCTGAGGAAGATCCCCCTGTGGGATCGAAACGTTGGAGTTATGTGCTGTATTTAATACATTTATTTTCATTCACCTGAGTGCTGTCTCCCTTTTTGCTGCTATGCGGTAATGTATACTTTTATTATTTATATGGGACATGCACCTATTCATTATTGAATTTCTATTGGAGTGCCAGTGATTTTTTATCACATATATATATATATATATATATACAATGCAGTGGGTTTGGTTTTTGTGCTGTGTACATTCTCTAAGACCAAATTAAAGAAGAACAAACTCTCATGGTTTTGTGAAAGCAGTGTTTATTAGCAGTAATCCATGTTTCCATCTTAACCTCAGACCTTTCTTAAGGCTTTGGGAAGCTTGGTTTGCAAAATCAGTTTTGTCATAAGTAATGGTGGCAATCACATGTTACCGCAAGCAATATGATTGGTTGCTGTACCATGTGATACCATGACATGTCTTCTGCGACAGCCATGTCACCTATAAATGGCAGGGCTTTCACAGAAAACTGAAAGTTGTAGCAGAGGCCATGGCAAGTGACTGAAGAAAGATGATAGAAGACATCTAGAGGAAGAAAAGAAGATTAAAGAAGAAATACTTATAGATGAAGTCTCTTCAATCAACTCAGGATTGAGGGCATCGGTCAAGATGAGGATCCTTCATCGCCAGGCCAAGGATTGTCTCGGATTACAAGGACACCATTGGGCCTGATATTTTTTTTTTTTTAAATTCCAGGGGATCTTGTTTCTGTTTTGTTTGGGCGTGTGTATCGTTTTCATTTTTTATGATTTTGTGATTTTTTCTCTTTTCAATGATTTTTGGCCATCAGATCTATGGAATGTATATGTTATGGTTTGGATTTGGTCCTTTTTGGAGGATTACCTCTGTGGGCTCCATTGCCCTAAGAGGCTATCTGCTAGGATGGAATAAGTCCAATATTGTTTTCAGGTACCCATTGAGTGACATTGTGGCTACCTAGGCTGTTTGTGAAAGAGCCTAGGTAGCCCCATTGACACTCATTTGTTTATTGTTAACCTTTTAAATGTTTTTTTTAATGTGTGTAGCCAAGCCACCTGTGGCTACTATTCTATCTTTCTCTTGGCAGTAAGTCCTGGTACAAGCAGGCCTTGCCAGTAGTTGATATGGGGTTTTCCCCCTATGAGGAGCTGCACTTGAGTGACAGCAGGAGGTGGTGACATCAGGCCTGGGTATGACCAATCATGGTCATGACAAACCTGATGCCCTCCTACTGGCTGTGCCACCCCAAATTTTGGAGTGCCTTTCCCTACTTGAAGAAGGCAGGTTACACACTGGAGAGGCTGATTATTGAGCCTTCTCCAGTCCTCTTCCCTCCGGGGGAGAGTGAGTATTGACCATGCCTCTGCCTCTGCTAGGGAGGCAGGGAAGAGCTAGGATGGCTGCGAGTGCCCTTGGCCTATAGTGACGGTCGAGGGACCACCCTTCAGTGGTAACTGAGAATTACTGCATCGGGTAGAATCCAGCCTTGTTACTGTGCTGTACAGAAGAGATAATAACCCGTTCCTGTTGTTATACCTCATGCCTAGTGCGTGACCTTACTGGGGGGAGAGGTAATAGTTCTACATGGGAGATCACCTTCAGTTCTGGAGCCTACAGTAGATAGAGGCACTGCACAGCTAAAGAGATATGTAGGGTATGAATCCCAGAAGCCTAGTCCTGTGTCCCCACTACCATCGGCGGACAACTCAGCTCTCCTGTTACCAGCAGGTATCATGCACCACAAGTATAGTAATGGCCAAATCTCCCACCGGGTGGGGGAACCACCGTTACATGTGTGTATGTATAACTACATATACATATAATGTGCAATAGTAAAAAAAATGAATTGGATTGTTTATGGTGTAATTCTTTCTTGTCATTATATTGGTCATTAGTCCTATTACCCACCTTTTGCTAGAAGGATTAATGGCCAGTACTGTATAGAGGGTCTAGGCTTGTTTAAGGGGTCATTTAAGGGGACATACGGGCAGTTGCCCCAGGGATGGAGGTTAGGCCATCCAGGGGAATTAAGGGGATGCTAACCCCTTGTACAGTATGTTATAGCGGTTGTACCTCTTTGCCATACAATGGGTTGTAAGGTACAATAGTTAGGGTTTTTGTACTAACCCCTTGACTACCTTAGGGACCATGAAAGCAAACATTAAAACAAATGGTGTTTGTCTAATTAAGTTTCGACCATGAAATACTATATGATATAAATTCTGATCTATTTGTCTTGGAAATAGAAAGATAGTTGGTGTTTTTTTGTGTGTAGAATACGGATCTGCAAATGTACTACACTATCAGTCTTAGGCCAGGTCCCTGCTGCCTGCAGCGGCCAGGTCCCCGCTGCCTCCTACAGCACCCACTATGGTGGACGCTGCAGGGACAAGAGCCACCCCTCAATGGGGTCGGCCCCACTATAAAGGGTGGCCACATTGCTGCGCAGCCAGTTTTTCATGAAACCAGGAAAATTGAGCTCAATACTGACGACGAGTGCAGTGGCCATGCCCCCCGGCGGTTCAGCCAATGAGGGCGAACCTGCCGGGTGACAACATGGCCGCGCCCCCACCACACCTCCGTCAAGCCCCCCCATCTTTCCCCCTGCAGCTTACAGCAGACTGGAGATCAGAGCTTCACGCGCCTGCCAGGCAGCGCAGACAGCGGGCCGTAGCCTTAATCCTGTCTGTTTAATCAGAGCCTAATCTTTAGAGAAAATATGATACAAACAGTTAGAATTTTTGGAATGTTTTCATATTTTTTACATCAACATATGATAAGCGATCTATATTTGGAAGACAAAAATAAAAAGCTCACCTTGTATGAAAAAAATATATTATATAATTTTCAAAGGTACCGTACTTAGAAAGCCTTTCATCTGCATTAATGGAAAGGAAAATGCTGAAAAAATGTCTATGGCCACATACTGTAGATGGCACTCTTAATAGTGAAAACCTGTAGCACACGTGAAGAAGTGTAACATGCCTATATTGTGCAGCTCAGAGATGATACAAAGGCTGTGATGTACGATTGTCATCACTAATATCCAAAATGGTCATCTCCTATGTTATGTGCAAAATCGTTTGTTCCTTGAGCCAACACTGATGTACACTGGCGACACACTTTATTCGAGCTCGGCTAGTCCCACGAATTCGGGTATACCCGGGTGTATTGAGGTTTGTGACTGTTTTCTGCCCGAGTGCATTGGGTTATTTTCCAAGCAGGGATTGAAGCATTTTATTCCCACTGGCTGCAATACTGCACAGTATATATATATATACTGCATTACAATTCATGAATTTATGCCATCTGGTAGACACGCGAAGCATTGCAGCCTATTAAATCCTAATCATTATCAATTAACAGATCAGCCGCCCGTCAGCCAGGCATGAACCCGGGCTGGGAAGGCAAACGCAACGGGGCTTGTCAGAGGTGAGGAGCGGCGCATTCCAGGTATCTGCCAGGTACATACTGGGTATTTGCTCGAATAAAGTGTGTCGGTGCAGTAATCCCTCTTTATTTTACCTCAGACTATAGAACCTGTCACTGAGGTGGGGGCCTGAGTCCTGTTACTTGGGTTTAACTCTTATTGTGGGTGGCACACAGAGTGGGAAGCAGGAGTAATTAGACAAAACAAAACTGTAAGGAATTATGATAAACGTTATATTACTTTATCTATGATTTTGAACAGGAATACATACATAGGGCTACCACATAACCACACCGTATTTCTGCTTTCCTATTATACAATCACTAAGGCTATGCATCTGTTTTTATATATCTTACAGTCACTGAAAATTAGTTCTCATACCCTGTTGATCAGACAGGGTATTTTTACAATAACCTTTCATTGGAGCTCTGGATTCAAACAGATGCAGGCTGGTGCTTGTTACAGTTAATTTGAAAAAATAAATTGTGTTCCAATTGAGGGTGATCTCTTTCTTCTTTCTGTTAAATCCTGATATTTCTCCTCTTTGCTGTTGTAGTGCTCCCTGAGGTGTCACTGTACTTTGTACTGGCCAGCAAAATCCACCAGTCTCCCCACTCCATGGATCTGTCAGGCACTTGCAGAGTGTTCTGCAGCAGCCTCACCATATAAACACAAACTACCACTCCAGTCCCTCAGTGTTCCACTCCCACACTGGCTGATCCCAGTCACATGTCCACTACTTAGTATAACTCTTAAAGGGGCAATGTCCTGTGCTGCTTGCAAGTCCGGGGGGGTTAGATCGATATATCTAAAATTGTCACCCCAATCAGAAACGACATTTATGATTTACAGTATTTGAACAATTTAACACACAACTTTTGTTCTTCTGACAAAAATGTGTATTTTTACATTGACTTTCAGAGGAAGAACTACAGTATGCTTATCAAATCAAAAACATCTGAAGAAAAAGAGACATTAAGATATATTGCTGGTGACAGAATACAACAAACGACAGAAAAGTGCAATGCTACATCTAATGTGACAAAATATATAGTAAATAAGTATATAGTTAAATACTTAAATAATAATATTCTCATGAGTAAGGGTCATTTAGTTAAACCCTTTGGCCAAAGCATTATAAGCCTGCAAGCCACGTCAAGGCATAACCAAATTTGCAGGTCCTAACACTAAACTGTGAAACTTCTCCTTTACCTCTGTTGGAGGAGAATGACCGCAGCGGGTCTGTCCACACAGCAGAATGAAAAAAACTACAAGTTTAAAAAGTGGGGAGGATTAAGCTTAAACCCTGGGAGGAGGGCCACTAACCTCCAAACAACTGATGCCAGTTGAAAATTGAAAACCAGTAAATCTCTGGTTGGCCAGTGGCTCCTTCCCATGTAATGGTTAGCCACTGAGGGCTATGTAAGGAGTGCCACCGATCAGAGTACCAGACAGAATGTGGAGTTTGACAGAGTTCAACTGGTGGAATATTTTCAGAGTGGCTGCAGTGTGTTCAGCACTCTGATATCCCGGATGAGAAGCGGACAGGGCAAGCCCACTCGAAGCAGGCCCCTGCACCTAACGAGGCTAGAATCTACTCCCCAGGTCGCCAGTTGGTATCGTATCTTGTTACATATTGTGTATTTTGTCTTGTCAGCTGGCTTGCCATAATAAACCTCAATTTATTCAACAACTTTGCCCCGTCTGGTGCTAGTGATCCCGGTGGTTTCGGTGTAAAAGTACTGGTCTCCCGTGACAGTCATGAACATGGTAAACAAGTTGTGCTGGTAAACAAGCTGTGCTGCTGAACACTGACTCCATTAAACATTTCCTTGTTTTCAGACATCTATTGCACATAAATACAATACTTGTTTAGTAAAGCTGGTGGATTAATCTATCAATCAGACTGATCTATCATGCTCTCAAGTCTAAATTAGCAAACAAAAATACATTTTGTACACAATTTGCCAAAATAATTAGCATCAATAAACTTTTGGAAAATAATATTCTTTGAGTTAACTGAAGGGAAACCTCTCCAATGTTTCCTCATTCAATACTTGTTTGTTTCCTATTTTATTTATTTATACATACATGTTTTATTGTTATTACTAAAGAATGCCTAGAATGTCACCTAAATGTATCCATTTGGCAAGTTATTGTTCAGACCGAACTTTCTTCATCTTAAGATAATATGAGACCCATTCAGACAAGTGATGAAAAGGGGAGTAAATTACCTGACCCAAAGGTAACCTAGCCACACTGGTGTTTGAAATAGGATTATCTCCAGGCCAGACACCATGCAGGAGTTCCAAAAGTAACTTTTGTTACAGATGCAAACCAACAGTAAATCGACTGTACTGCAGCAGAAATGCAAAATGTAGCAGATGCAAAAGCACAGCAACCCTCTAAACCAGCTATACAGACTGTGAATTGGCACCCAGGGGTCAGTCACTTCCTCATTAAGATGACAGCAGAAGATGACATCATGGTATGACTGTGTTCAAGGGGACTGCCATTAGGGACTCATGGCTGAAAGAATGTTGGGCCAGCATTGTTGCATCCTTCTTGCTGGGAGAATACCAAAAAAACTATTCATGATTAAAAGCAGAGATCTTGGTGCAAACGGGTGTGATCATGACTGTCCGAGCTCAACATTTTCATGGCTGGCAATATGTTGAGGAAAAACCTACCTGGTCACAGGTATGTGATCTTTCCCACCTGATAAGGAAATGGTTACACCCAAACTTTTTGTCCATGAGAGTCATAGACCTTGGTTCTGGACTGCTTTATGTGCAGTTTACCAATGGGTCTTGGTGAGTCAGTTACCCAGCCTAAAAGATCTCAGCTTATTTGTTGAATGGCTCATAGCAGCTAAAGAATTGAACAAGGCCCTACCACGCATATACCCACCAACCCTGCAACAGCCTAATTGCCCAAAACACAGAGATGGGGGTCCTAGTAGGACCACCATGGGGTAGTCAGTTTGTGAAAGACTGGTAAAAGGAATTAAGGTTACAGTGGGCTTTGGCCCCCAGGAGCCCATCAGGAGGTCTGATGTTACAATGGACTGGACAACAGACTCATACTAAGTCGATTGTTTTGATTGTGGGTGGTTTAGGACACCTTGCAACTACAGTAGCTGTCTAAATAACCCTGAAACCATGAATTATAACATGGGAATACATTTTTCAAGTATTGTGGTTAATTTAGCGAGGGCAGTCAAAAGAGCTCACACTTTCTTAAAGACAGTCAACATTGAAGGGAAACCTGCCAATTATAAATTGATTTGGAGAGCGAAATAACCCTTATTTCGGAATGCCAATTTAGTTGATTAAACCTAAAACAAATAGAATGGGAATTTTGTGTCTCCATGGTACAGTGCATTATAAACACTCCCCTACAGTGTGGATTGAGGTGCAAGGATACATCGCCGTGTCTGTTGGGGTAGTACAGATGCAGTCACAAGTATTAGAACTCTTGCCGTTTAAATTCTTGGGCAGTATCACAGTGAAAGCCGCAACATACAGCAACATTGCCTCAACATTTCTGTGAGATTCTTAATGGCTCATCGGATTAACACAGCAGTGGTCCCTGCAGTCCCTTTCAGTTTAAATGGGACTGCAGGGAACCCCCGCTGTGTTAATCCGATGGGTTATTACAAATCTCACAGAAATGTTGAGGCATTTACTGTGAGAATCTCGCAGAATTTCCCAGGTAAGTGTTCTAATTCTGGTGGCTGCATCCTGTACCTCACTTGCAATACATAGTGGACTATCTGGGTGTCAACACTAGTGCACAAATAAGAAGGAAAAAGAGCCCTGAACAATTATTGATCCTGGAGACACGCACTCAAAAGAAAGCCTCTCACACGTTTCCCCTTACAGATCCTGACCTGCTGCCTGGAAAAGGTCAGAAACCCAAGTCTAAGTATGACATAAAGAGGAACAAAGATTTGAAATGAGTCTATCACTGGAGGCATTGGTAGAGGTAATGAGGACTTCCAGGCTTTTGTAACCCATGCTTTCCAGGAACTCCCTCAAAAGACTAGAGACCCCTTGTGTAGAGACACAATATATGTGTGAAAATAAATTGAAATGAATGGAAGCCTGTAGAAGGACAAGGTCTTCTCACTATTACAGTTTAATAGCTCTATTGAGTAGTAACAGAAAAGGGGTAAACTTCAGCAACTTTTGGTATCACATTCTAGAAGGAAAGAAATAAAGGAACTAACCCAGAATCACCTATTTTGGGGGGCACCTGGGATCTGAAAAAATGTGTGATCATATATTATGAAGGTTCTGGTCTGGGGTACTCTATTTATAAGGAGTTAAACAGTTATGTCAATGCTGCCCAGAATGTCAGATGAATGCTCTGTGAACACACTTTAAAACTCCATTAACCACACTGATAATTGCATCCATCTCTATCCGTCACCCCTATTGATTCCTTGATATAGCCATGGTATTAGAGGAATAGCCTATAACTTCTCAAAATAAACTGAACTATGTACAACCCATGAGGGACCACATAAACCAATTTACCTCAATCCTGTAACGCGTAGCTGACCATAAACGAAGCGCGACCACGGTGCTGAGGCAGGGAATTGAGATACGCTGACCCACAGCCACGCGGGCGCGCCTGGAGTGTAGAGTAGTCGTTCAGGCCAGGTCAGGATTATAGATAGTAGACTAGTCGAGGTACTTGCCAGGTTCAGGAGTGGAGTGTTGCGGATCGTCAGTGTGCGTAGCCAGGTTCAGGATTGGAGTGTATCAGATGGTCGGGGTATGTAGCCATGTGCAGGATAGGAGATAGTCGGATAGTAGGTGTACTTTAGCCAAGGTCAGGACAGGAACCAGGAGAAAGGACAACAAGCCGGATCAGGAGTAGAGAGAGTCGGAGTCAAGGTACTAGCAGGGTTCAGGCAACGAGAGGTTAACAGCAACAAAGTCAGACAAGGCAAGGTACAGGAACTGGATGTGGCAAGGCACGGCGTCACAACGACTATGCTCAGCGAAGATAAGCTGAGTGAGCAGGGTATATAAAGGATGAGGTTATTGAGCAAGCAGGGGTGGAACCAGGAAGTGGATCCTCATAGGCTGCTGGTGCACGCAGGTGTGTCCAATGATACAGCCGATCAGGTAGGAGGTTGCTTGCAGCCCACGCGTGTCACAGAGATCCGATGGCGGGACTTGGAGTGAGTGATACTCCCACGCCGGTTCTGCGAGACGACAGAGCTGGGGCAGAGCCTGAAGCGTGCATCATTGCCATGCTGGTTTTGTCTATCAACAGAGCGGAGGCGGAGCCTACCGCACGCGTCAGCTGGGAGACTAGATGAGCGCCCGTGACATACAGCCAGGCGAGGGGCAGGGTCAGAGACCGCAGGAGGTGGAACAGACTGCGCAGGGTCTGTTTTCACTACGGTCCAGGTTTTCTGTCTCTCCTGCCCTGTCTGCTCTCTGTGGCCATTATGGGTACTGGCAGCCTGCTTTATAAGGCTGCAGTTACCATAGGGAGTCACTGAGTAAAGTTCTGTGTGTTTGCAGCTCCTGTCGGTCTTTGCAGTTACGCCTTACCCTCTTGCTTGTTTTAAATTCCTGCTGCTGACCCCGGACCGTGCCCCCGACCTCCCTGCCTTCCGCCTGCCCTGACCTCCGCTTGCCTCCTCGACTTTGCACCTCTGCCACCAGCCCTGACCTCTGCCTGTCCCCTGGACTTTGCAAATCTGCCGCCAGCCCCGACCCCTGTTTCCATACCGACTACGGATAATCCTACAGGACTCTGCAGGTCCGCCTCCTGATTTGAGATGAGCACCGTCACAGTTCCCACTGCCGAGAGTAAACTTCTTCCGAGGGGCAGGGCCCCTGGGTATTTGGGGATGTAAATTAAAAAGTTAGGCATACCATGTGAATCCCTTAAAACTTTAGAGGGACAGAGAGGCCATTGTAGCCTCTAGTGAGGTAAACATCCATAGACTACTGTAATGCCGACGAGTATTCTAAAACAAATCTTGGGCAATCACCAACAAGACCCAGGTACATGCTGGGTACATGCTGGGTACATGCTGGGTACATGCTGCAACATTTCACTGACATTTCTGCAGACAGACTAATGGCCCATCGGATTAACAGCGGGGGTCCCTGGCAGTCCCATTCAAACTGAATGGGACTGCCAGGGACCCCCGCTGTTAATCTGATGGGCGATTCAAACTGAATGGGACTGCCAGGGCCCCCCGCTGTTAATCCGATAGGCCATTAGTCTCTGCAGAAATGTCACTGAAATGTGGCAGCATGTACCTAGCATGTACCTGGATCTTGTTGATGATAGCCCTAGATTTTCCAAGGCAAGTTTTAGAATACTTGTCGGTGCACCGGTACCTAGCTTTTCCATCTTATTTACTGATAAATTTTTACAACAAATGTAAATGTGTTATCAAGTTTACTCATTACTCATTAAACACGTCTTTCAACATACTGTATAATCATGTATAATTTAACTCTGCAAATTTAGAAAGATAACACTCAGGGGCTTATTCTACATATGCCAATGTGGCCGATAGTGCTGTTTTCGGATAAAACATTATTTTAGGTGAGCAATAAGTGTTGAAAGTCCCGGGTTACATTCTCTTCTACAATTTTGTATTAACATTTCCCCTAGTAACATCTTGAAAGTATTAGCAAACCTTTGCTTCTTACATTTATACTTCTCATTTCTCCCATGGCCCTGGGACTATTAACTCTTCAAACCCCATCACCCAAGGGTTTTTGAGACCTGAAACGTCCCTCCCTTTAAATATTTCGGAGTGTATTTCTGCACACACTTCACTACCACTATCCACACATTTGCACCATAGTTTATACTTACAATACTTCACCCAAAGTTTCCTGCAAGGCTATGCTGTCAGAGATGTGTTGACATGTGCAGCACCTTATTCTGCTTTATGTTGCTGACCAAGATGGGTCAGACCAGAGTTGATTGTCTTCTCAGCTTCTATATAACGAGTTAGAAATGAATTCTTCATTCTAAGCCCTGTGCCTCCAAATGTTGAAAACAGGATTACCCAAAGAACAATATAGCCTGTGTCTTTTTGACGTACCTGTAAACAGGGCAACTGTGATTTAAAGGTTAACTTGCCACTCTAAGGTTAGAAGTGACCTAGCCCTGTGTAATAAGTTATATATTATTCCTATTGTGTTTGTAACTGTTTGGGTTTATTTTGTTTGACTCATTCTATGCCTGAGCCAGGTATAAGTGCTATATATTAGGCCTACAAGGAGTCAGTTGTGTGGACAAGGTGCTATGTCCAGGGACAATGGGAAACTAGGGAAGGACACACCCACATGATAGGAGAGTACACACTCCAAGGCAAGGGGAATTGTTCTCTAGCTGCAGCAAGGCATCCACCCCTGCGGAACGCCTGGAGATGATCTCAGGGACAAGCATTTGGGTCCTAGCTCCATTGACATTGTCGCTATTGGTCATTTCTAATTTCCCATGCTCCCAAGCCCTGTCGCTCTGGGCTGTTCTTTGCCACTCGGCTCTACCCCCTCTCTGGATTTTTCTTTTGCTGACTACCCCTTTGCTTTGGATTGGCTCAGTGGTTTAAGAGACACTGCTGATTGGTCGGCACCCGGTCCTCTATGGTTCGGAATGGAAGCAAGAAAACTTTACAAGCAGATGCCGATCTGAGTACCACAGAAGTTGCACGCTGGTCTCGGTGACTAGATACCTTCCTATCCCTGGACTTTACAGACCCTGGAGTGGTCCCCTTGTTACTGGAAACTGGGATTCATTGATTTTGGTGGAGGCATCCAGAGTAAGCTAGTTTTGGCAGCACCCTGCACCTAGTGAGTTAGGATTCCCCTGGAAGTGTCTGTATTATGGATTTTGTGTCTTACTTGTATGACTGTTGCTTACTTACTAGACAAATAAACTCACATCTCATTAACCTCTGCCTTCTGTCTGTTAAACTAAAAGACCATTTTATTTATTAGTTATATATACATGTATATTTAGGCACTGTACCGTATATAAGTTTTCTGGATGTGCACTGAGCTTTGTCTGTGTTTTATGTTATGTCTCTGGTTTTAAATATATATTGCCATGCTCAGTAGCACTCCTTTGTGAAACTTATATGCTTATATATATGTTGTGGGTATTTTGGGGGTTCAATTTGAGCTTGTAGGTGTTCTGTAAGTTGTTAACTGCGATCCCAAGGTATCTGGTCAAGATGTTGACAAAAAGAATATATGATATAATACATATCTAAATCAAAGTACCTTTCCAAAAATAAAAATAATAAAATATGAATTGTTTTATAATTCAGAGACACTATATATATATTGAATATAAAACTTGAAGTAATAATTATTATGATTATCAGACTATCTTTATATGTAAGTTTATCTTAACATCTACCTTGTTAAGAAATCTTTCATAAGGTACCTTAATAGTTGTTAACAGTACATGAACGGTATTAAAAAATCATCAGAAATCACTGAAAAGCATGAAAGGTTAAAGAACTTGGCAAAATATCAATAAGCTCCTGAGAGTATGAAAAACATGCCAAATATAGGCCGGAAAGAAATGTTTACTAACATGTTGGTACTGTATGTAGAGGGAAAACATCTGATATGTATATTGTATTATAACCCCTTTGCTTTCACTAAAAGATAGGGCAGATGTTCCAGTCTTTCACAAAATATCTTACCATCTGCTCTTTTAAACTTTATGCAAAATATTCCTCATACCTAAATTAAAGTTACAGTTGATGCAAGAAGAATGATGAAGGAATTAAATAACAATAAGAAATGATATCAATGTTAAACAGCAAAAAATATACACATGGTCTTTGTCTTTATTTTTTTTTTATTTTTTTTTTCAACTTGTAATTTTTTTTATTATTTTTGAAGGCACCGCCAAGATACAGGTTATGAACATTACTGCGTCATGCAATATCAATAACATATGTGCATCTTAGCAGGATGCAAACGTTAAGCGAAATTTAACAGGGTGGTATAAACAATGAACATATACGACAAGTATTAAATAGTATAATATATATTAAATAATATAAGACAATGGAGAGGGGGTAGGGGAAGACAGGGGGGGTGGGGGAGGGAAGAGGGGGCCGTGAGCTCCTACTAAATCTGTGGTTCCTGAGTTTATCAATCCGCGTTGGTGGTGATCGAGAGTATTGTAATACTAATGTATTGCTCCCTAAGCTCTAGTAGCCCTTTCAGACTGTGGGCCTTCGTTATCAACCGCATTATAGGAGAACGCATCTACTGATTATTAATGCAATATTGTAGATCTATCCACCCCTGGGATGTCTGTCTGTTCCAGCCAAGGAGTCCAGACTTTTAGGAAATTTTCGCCAGTGTCATTAACTAAACTCGTTAATTTTTCCATCTGGCATACGAACCAAATTCTGTTCCGAATCTTGGGGATTATAGGAATTTCATTCTGTTTCCATAGTGCTGCAATCTCGCACCTCACGGCTGTAGCAAAATGAGCTATTAATTTGAGTTCTGTTTTTGTGATACTCCGCATTGCTCTGCCTAACAAGAAGAGCCCGGGATCAAATGGAATTTCTATGTCCAATAACCTTTGTAGCCAATCTTTGATCTTTTCCCACAATGGGATTAACCGGGGGCAAGACCACAGCATATGTAACAGATCTGCGGGTTCTCCACATTGTCTAGGACACAATGGGGAGCTTCCCTTTACAAATTTAGATAATCTAAGCGGGGTGAGATACCACCTCATAAGGACTTTATATGCGTTCTCCTTTAATGTTGTGCAGATCGAACTTTTTGCCGCAGAGGTTGCGATTTGGGTCCAGTTTTCCATATCTATGTTCTCTCCTAAGTCTGCCTCCCATTGTAACATATATCCTAATTTGTGTGTTACTTTAACGCTAGAACCGACCACTTCTCTGTACAACTGCGATGTAAGTCCTTTTGTATTTGTCTTTCTGAGACAGAGCTTTTCGAATTTTGTCAATGGTGAATGTGGTTTAGAGTTGTTGAAAAAGGCTCTAACCTGGAGGTATCTATAAAATTCTGAGTGTGGCATATTTTTAATCTCTTTAATTTGTTCAAATGTTATAATTTTGTTGTCGTCCTCCAGATCCTTTAATCTTGTTATATTATTGTGTTTCCAAATTTGAAAATTTGAGCTAAGCATCCCTGGAGCAAAATGGGGGTTTCCCCATAGTGGGGTCATTAAGGTATTTTTGGTTGTAAGTCCACATTTGAATTTAGTGGCATCCCAGATTGCTAAAGAATTGGTCATTGAGGATAGCGGTGGTTGTATAGCATTTTTCCTTGCTATTTTTGGGGTCCATAATAAGTTGCTTAGCTCCAGTGGGGAGCAAGCTTTATTCTCCAATGCAACCCATCTTTTCAATTCTGGGTGTGTCTGCCATTGGGAAAGTTGGCATAATTGGGCCGCTTGATAGTATGATAACAAGCAAGGTACTGCTAGGCCTCCCTCTGATGGTTGTCTCAGTAGGGTCTGTTTTTTAACTCGGGCTTTTTTGCCCCCCCAAATGAAGTTAAGGATGGAGGCCTGTAACTCGCTAATATCCTTCAGATTCAGTGGTATCGGGAGGGTTTGGAACAAGTATAAGATGCGTGGGAGGAGGTTCATTTTTACGCTATATATTTTGCCGATCCATGAGATCTTGAATCTCGCCCAGCGCCTTATATCTTCCTTCAATATTTTGATTAGTTTAGGGTAGTTTGCTTTATATAGAGATCTATAGTTGTCTGTGATTAATACTCCTAGATATTTGATTGCTGTGCGTTGCCAGCGAAAGTTAAAATTTAGGGAGATTCATTTTTCGTCTGTTTTTGGAATAGTTACATTTAGGGCTTCGGACTTTGTCTGGTTTATTTTAAACCCGGATATTTTATTAAATTGGTCTAAAAGGCTAAAGAGGTTAGGGAGAGAGGTGAGTGGTCTTGACAAAACCAGCAGGACGTCGTCTGCGTATAATGCTATTTTATGTGATTGGTTATCAGTTTGGAGTCCTGAAATATCAGGATTGTCCCTAACTTTGGTTGCTAATGGCTCCATGCACATGGCAAAGAGTAGGGGCGAGAGGGGGCAGCCCTGTCTCGTCCCACTCTTAATCTTAAATAGCTCTGATGGAAAGCCTTGGTGTATGACTTTGGCTGTCGGCCCTGCGTATAGCGCCATGATAGCGTGTATTAGTTTATTCTCGAAACCAAATGCTCCAAGTGTGGCCCGTAGGTATGCCCAGTCGATCCTATCGAATGCTTTTTCTGCATCTAGACTTAACACCATAATTTGTACTTTTTGTGAATTGGCTATTTCTAGCAGATCAATGATTCGTCGGATGTTGTCTCCCGCTTGTCTATCTTTAATAAAACCGACTTGATCTGGGTGTATCAGTCTAGGTAGGATCTGACTTAATCTATTGGCAATCAATTTAGCGTAGATCTTTATGTCTGTGTTAATAAGCGAGATGGGTCTGTAACTTTTACAATCTAATGGATCTTTACCAGGTTTGTGAATTATAGAGATCGACGCTTGGAGCATGTTTTCTGGAAATGGGTCTCCTGCTAATACCGCGTTAAACATGTTAGTAAGTAGGTGCGGGGCCAAGGATTCGCTAAATTTCTTATAGTAAAGGCCTGTAAAGCCGTCTGGACCTGGGGCCTTTGAGGGTTTTAGATTATCGATAACGCTAGTAAGTTCCTCCATGGAGAAATCGTAGTTCAATCCCTCTCTCTCTTCCCTCGTCAACCTTGGTAGATTTGAGCTCTCGAGAAAGGAGGCCCGCGCTTGCTCCGTAGCCTTATTTTGTAATGTTTTATCTCCATTATATAACTTCTCGTAATATGCCTTAAATTCCTCGACAATTACGGAAGGATTCCCGGAAATGACTCCAGATGATCTTCTGATGGCTTGTATGCTATAATTAGGGGGTCTATTTCTTAATTTGTTTGCGAGCATAGTATCTGGCTTGTTTGCTTTATCAAAAAATTTCCTCTTTGACCAACTCATTGAAATATCAGCCTGGGAAGTCAACAATAAGTTAAGTTCAATTTTGGCGTCTTTAATTGGTTTAAGTAAGTCCGGGTCGTTAGATTGTTTGTGGGAGTCCGCTAGGTTTTTTAACTTGGATTGTAGGAGCTTGATCTTTGCCTCTCGTTCCTTTTTACGTCTTGAGGCGATACTAATTAAAACGCCCCTTAGCGTGGCCTTATGGGCTTCCCACAATGAGAGGCTGGAGTTAACAGAACCCTTATTTAAGGTGAAAAACTGATCAATTTCCTCAGCTACTACCTGGGCTGTCTTAGGGTTTTTTATTAGGGATTCATTTAGTTTCCAATTTGCTCTAGGTCTGTCTAGGGTTAGCTGGGTGCACCTTAGCTCTATAGGCGCGTGATCCGACCATGAAATATCATGGATCCCAGTATGGGAGATCTTCGGGACCAGTCTACTAGAAACAAAGAAGTAGTCGATTCTGCTATAGGAAGAATGAGGGTGCGAATAAAAGGTATAATCTCTTTCATAAGGATGTTGTTCCCGCCATATATCTATGAGACTGTTCTCTTTTAGGCCCGAGCGAAGTGTGCGGGAGGCGGTTTTCGTGTTGCGAAGCTGTGGGCCCGATCTGTCTAGCTTGGGATTGAGGGTTGTATTAAAGTCTCCTGCTACTATCAGTGGACCTTGAGCGACTTTGCTTAATTTGTTGAATACTAAAGTGAAGAATTTAGGTTCAGTATCTCCTGGTGCATATATGGATGCTATTGTAAGCATCTGTCCATTTATCGAACCGATTAAGATTATGTATCTGCCTTCTGTGTCTCTGACTATTTTATCTGCTTTAAATGGACATTTATTATGGAACATAATTGCTACGCCCTTTGTCTTTTTTGTGGATGATGAGAGATAAAATTGGTGGAATCTTTTATCTAAGAATTTTGGGGCGCTAGTCGAACTAAAATGAGTCTCCTGGAGGAGTACGATATCTGCTTGTTTACGTTGATAGTCGGCAAAGGCAATGCGACGTTTTCCGGGGCTATTTAGTCCCTTTACGTTATGTGACAAGATTATCAGGCCCATTGTAATATCCCTGGCCGAACTGTCATAACCATATCTTGGAGTGTGAGGAGTGGGTGTTTATGTATTACCTTCTCGATGACCCACCGATTTGGAGATGGACGACTGAGGTGTCCTTTGTAGTATTGTGAGTCACATGGCCAACTGGGATAGGGAGGGGTAGGGAAAGAAAACATAAGGTAAGACAAAAAATACAAAAACTTGGGAGATCCTTTTGGGGTAAAAGTCCCCGTCGGATCTCTTGCCTTTGGGTGAAAGTTTGCAGCCCAGCTTCTTAGTACTGGCGTAATGGTGACCGGAAAGGTCCAGTCTGTTTCACCACAAAGGACTTTGTTGAGTGTCCTGTTTTTATCCAGGACAATCACTTTCGGCAACATTGTGAGGGCCGGGGATGGGAGCCGGCCTCCCTCGACGTTGCTTAATTTAAAAACATTAAATAACACTCATAGAACATTCACAAAGAAATAGCAATCCCATTATTAATAACTCTCTAGGTGGGTATGACTCTTTTGAGACCAACATAGTTAACTTTACTAATACAACATAACTAAGGCTATAAACGTGGCAGAATGTGTCCCTTAAACAGGTATATCCCTTATTGTAGACTGTCTTGGTCAGCTCTGATCCTCCAGGTTACAGGGCTAGCACTATGTCTCCTGGCTTCCGTTCGGCTATTACCTACTAGTATTACCCCATAGCTTTATAATAAGAAGGAAAAGTGGTATTAAAGTTGGAGCATACTCCCTCTTTCCCCTATGTGTCTTCTCATATTACTTATAAATCATAATACATTTGACTGCCGGGCCTACATCTGCATAAACTTCAACCCCAACTATTTTATTATCCTGACAAAATAGGAGTCTATATGTAGCAGCTACATTCACATTATGGTCCTGAATTGGAGGGCCTGTATATCTTTGCAGTATTATATTGCCTGCTTGTCCATATTGCAATGACGCGGTGTCTGTTTTGCTGGATCTCGGCCTGTAATGCAGCTTGCCGTCGGTCTATCCACATATTCTCGACTGTTGGCTGGGGGGGACGAGGGGGTGATGTTGTGTCCTTTCTTCGTTATGCTGTTCTTCTGTTCTCCTGCCTCCTGGGGTAAATCTGCGTAGTTTATAGCTGATGTCAGGAAATCCTGATGGGTGTACCAAGATGGCCGCTGTGTCTGGGTGTCAGCTTGAATTGACCAACTTTATTCCACCGTTCTGCGAACAAACGGACAGTCTACAGGTATTGCCCTTTTAAGCCTTAATTGATCCTTAATTGGTATCAATTGTGTGTCTTTTCTTGGGCTTTTCGCGCCGAAGTCGTCACTTTGCTCCAGCTTGGCTCAGGGGAGGACGTGGATGCAGCAGCTCCCTCCCGGTCAGTATTTTCGCCCCGTAGGCCAAATTTTTTCAGAAATTGGCCCATTTCTTCAATTAATCTCAGGGTAACGGCAGCACCATTCCTGAGGACCATTAGACCAAAGGGGAAAATCCAACGATAACGTACCCCTTTGTCTCTCAGCATCTTAGTTCTAGGCAGAAGGGTCCTTCGCTTCGCCAGGGTAGTGGGGGACAGATCCTGGAAGATTAACATTTTAATTCCCTCGAATTCCACTGTGCCTGCTGCTCTGGCGATTTGGCAAACCGATTCTTTTATTCGAAAATAATGAAGGCGGGTAATAATATCTCTTGGGGGATCGTTAGGCTGTGGCTTAGACCTCAGGGCTCTATGGCACCTGTCCAAATGTAACTCTGCTTCAGATTTGTCAGGGAAGAGGCTGGTCAGCCATTTTGTGACAAACTCCTCGTGGTCTGCAATCTCTTCAGGGACACCTCGTATCCTTATGTTATTACGACGGTCTCTATTCTCGGCGTCCTCTTGCCTACTGGCTATTTCGTTTATTTGCTCCTGGAGATTGGCCGAGGTCTTATCTTGTTTGCGCACAGCTTTTAATGTGGAATCTAATTTTGTCTCCATTTCGTCCGTTCTGGCGCCAATGTTGTTAATATCGCGTCGCAGCTCTGCAAGTTCGTTGTGCATATATGTTTTCATTTCGTTGCAGAATTCTCGCATCACTCTGCGGGTGATCGATTCTGTATCTTTTGGGGCCGTGCTGTCCTCCGGTGTCTGATCTTCCTCGGAATCTGAGCCTGTGGGTGGCGTCGGGGATCCCGTTCCATCTTTGCGGGCCGCATCAGGTTTATTGAAATATTTGGTGAGTACCGTGGATGCACGGCCTGATTTTGGTTTAGTTGGCATTGCGAGTGTTTCCCCTGCTGCAATCGCTGTATTTTGCGTGGTTTTGAGTGAGATTTACGTGTTTGAGTGTTTAATTAGTCGTCGAGAGGTGCGGAGCTCACACTCTAGGCTTCCATGCACCTAGTCCTCGCGCATGCGCCCCTTTATTTTTTTTTTTTTAATGAATTTTAAGTTCACAGAAACTTGGAGAATGTTGAGTAGAACTCACGGTGCATTTGTATGCCCAAATTCATGGGATCTTCCCTGTCTCTTACTTTTAATACAAATCGATTGTAAATCACCATTCAGAAAAAAAATACTTCTGCAAAGAGACTCAGAGGATTTTCCATCATTTCACAAAAGGGGGGTGGTTTGTTTTATTTAAACTTGCGCAACAACTGATGAAATAAATAGCACATTCCAAGATACTGGCAGGAGAGTGGAGAAAATATTTCAGCTAACGTGGCACACTTACTCTGAGGAAAGCAGCTGTATTTTATTAACCTTTACTTTACCATCTTAGAACAACGAATAACAAAAATATAGGTAAGTCCTGTTTCATTTTGTGCAGATTTTATAGAAGTTCTAGAGTGGTTTAACGTATGTATTAATCTATGGTTAATCTTTGACTCTTTTCCGGACTACAAGATGCCGTTCTTTCTCCAAAATTAATCTCTCTAACTGTACTTTCATTGCTACATTTGTTTGTAAATGGTGTTGAATGCACACCACACAAACATTTGCATGTTCCCCCATTTCCCCATTACCTCAAGGCAATAATTACTGCAGTTACCCTTTATTTCAGTGTATTGAACTGAAAATGTACACACGGAACAGCTCACGAGCACACAAAAAATCAGGTAACTAGATAATCTAATCTAAGATTTCTTTGTTCCTCTATCTCTAAAAGAAACCTTAATTGAGAAATAAGTACAGTTTGGTAACATTAACACATTAAGAACAACATTAACACATAAAAAAATGTGGAATTTAAATAAGGTTCCTAAAGTGTTAGTAAAATAATAAAGTCAAACTATATATTTGAGTTTCTTAAAGAAATCATAATAAAATAATACTTACATACACAATAAGGAAAGAAAAATGTATTTCATAGTCTATTGTATGTAGCTAAAGTGAGTAAAACACAATGGATATGAATGCCAATTATAGCAAAGACCATAGACAAGCAACTTTACAGCCATATGTAAACTAGTGAGCATCTACGTGATAAGTATTTGTATGTTTAAACAAATGTACCTCCATTAATGTATCTTTCTGTGTGGATGTGTGTGCGTGTGTGTGTGTATGGTGCATATACCTGGTAAGTGTGTGTGTGTGTGTATGGTGCATATATCTGTTGTGCATTTGTGCATGTACTTTATCTGGTGCACAGGAGGGCCCCTGGCATGCAGCGGGTTCCTTTCTAAGGGCCCGCCACAAAGCGAAAATCGCCGGAAAGCGCAACCGACGACTTTTGGCGTGTGCACATGCGCAAACCGGCAATTCCCCCTTCTGCGTGTGCGCACCCTCGGCAACAACCCATTCTGCGCATGCGCGACCTCGGACTTCCCCGTTCTGCGCATGCACAGACATGGCGGCCCCCTTCTAGAGACCGCTGTATCAGAGAAACGGGGCCTTGCTGTATATGTTTGCATGGTACATGTATCTGGTATGTACTGTATGTGTGTATGATCATATATATATATATATATATATATATATATATATATATATATATATATATTACACACCCTACCCGACTTAACAAACAAACAAGTCATTACCAATCATTATTATTATTGATAATATTGTCATTTATATATAGCAGGACCCCCCTTTCCTCCGGTTGCGTGCGCGCACCCCGACGAGGTGCCGGAGGTACTGTGGGGGTAGTGGAGTGGCGAGTGGATCGCCTGTGGCTCCCTTTGCAGGGCACCGGCATCTTGCGCATAGTCGCGCATGCGCAGTGAGTGCTGGAGTGCGGTGGCCATGGCAGAGCTCGCCCATGCGCAGTATAGGTGTAAATGTAGTACTAGGCTCCACGGGGAGCTACAGTTCCCAGCAAGTACAGTATCTGCTTATGAGCTGGTTTGTCTTTCACCAGATTTACTAACGGTTCAACTGGGCCTTCTTAGTAGTGAAGCCAGCCCTAGAAGTCAAGACTCTCTTGTTCATATTGTTTACCATAAATCTTCAAAAATAGAAACAAAATTGTAAGGTACAGAGGATTTCAACTTTGTTTTATTCTACCTTGCATTATGTAACCTTTGTACAATACTTTTATACTATAAAGAAAAAGAAGTAAAGTAGGGGGTATTGCACCTTTTATACCCATTACAGCTATTACTTGGATTGTGTAGCTTTGCTACTAAGTGCACTAACAGCACTTTTATATCCTTCAAAATATATTTATTCTATATAGGATTTTTAAAGTGCTCTATAATTTCTTATAGATGAGACAGTTTGTTAATGGTAAGTGTTGGTAAGGGTGTCAGACATTTGCTAGTGTTCGTGATGTTACTGCTACTCTGATTTTGGTCTTGTATAATTAAGCCTTTCCAACTTCACACATTACCTTGCTCTCACTGCTCTATCTCTGCAAAATCCAATGTACTGTACTTCTTCCCCAACTGCAGCTCCTTCCAATAACAAGCAGCTCTCAGAACCGCAACAACCTTCTTCTCCCCCCTGTACCTTCTGTTTCTGCTCTCCCTTCAACATACTGTAGATTGTAAGATTGTAAGCTACTTGAAGCAGGACCTTCCTTATCTACTTAACCAATGTACAATATGTTAATGTTTGATATTTTATTGTTATTTTATTGTTATCGTGCTATGATTTTATTTACTGTATATGTTGGCGCATTATAAATGTAGCGCACTTTCCCCCACCCCCTGGGAGATAAGGCGTCTACAGTGTGTGTATGCATTACCTGTGGCTCGCAGGAGACCTGAACCTCCTCCGCGGGGTGCCTGGGGTGTACCTGATTCGATATGTGACAGCGCCTCCACCTGCTTGGGATCCCAACTAAGCGGGATAACCCCGTGCAGGATATGTACAACACACACTGATGCAATAAAACAAAAGCACTTTACTGTTGGGCATATATGCAATGACAAACAATGATAACAATAATACTACTGATTACAGCTGACCATACAGCCACGCACGGCTTTTTTCCACCACCATATTACCCCACACCATGTCCACAGTACCTGACGGAGCCCTCGGGCACCCAACCACCCTGTCCACAAGAGTCTAACCCCAACCCCTATATGTGGTCAGCGCTGCCACTATGGTGAATATTACTTGGTTGGTGCACTTAGTGATGTAGGTATCTGCCTGGTGCTCCAGCCTAGCTGGGGCCTAGGGGAATCTCTGGTCTAGAGCAGGAGTCACATGCCCCTATCCTGTCCCAGCACGACTGTCATGGTCTCTGCGCGCCAAATCTATCAATCTCCTGATCAAAGGAACAGGGCCGCGTTATTGGCCTCCCCGCAGCATGTGATACACTATCCAAGCATTAACTGCCATTCACATCAATAGCAGGTAAAGACATAGCAGGGTTACGATACCCGCATCAGACTTGGGTGAAACCTGACATTTGTGTTCACTCAATTTTGTTGATAAAACAATACTGTACTGTATATTCAGAATTACTAGTTTTTGGATTCTGCTTGTATGGAAGTACAGTAACAGCACTGCCATAAGCTCAATAGGAGAGCATTGGTAAATACAGTATGTGTTAAAGTAAACTAAGCTTTTACAGAAAGATTTGTAATATTATGAAGTAGGGTCTTATTCTTCTGTCAAAATGAAAATTATAATTATTCTGTGGATACAGCACCTGGTATTTTCTCAATTCATCATACACAGACACAAATCATAAATCCAAGTACTGAATACTTTCTATTTCTCTTTTTTTGCTCTAAGTACTTGGGAGAGAAATTACGGTACTAAACAGTGATAAGTGATTACATCTCTTCTCACTTGTGTATGTGTACATGTCATATATGTACAGTATGTGTTCATGATGAGTACTGTATGTGTGCACATGTTTTTGCAATTGTATCAGTGTGTGAATGTATATATGTTTGTATACATGATTGTGTATGAAATGTTTTGTATCCGTGTGTGCATTTTAATTTATGTATATGTTTGTCTTCCTCCTGTAGTGAATGAAACTAGACCCCATATACAAACAAACAATATACTTGACATAGATATTATTATCTACAAAGGAATAATGATATACCAGTAAACTAAAATAAACAATGATATACACTATTTGCATAAGGTACTCTAATTGTGTAAACTGCCTAAACAGATGTTCTTCTAAGCACAAAAGGTCACCATTTTGTTTACTAAATTAAAATTCTCGTTATTTTATTAGGTATGAATATATTATCTAATTAAACCATGTAATATTTGATATTTCTTTATTTTGCTTGTTATAGGTGAATAGCAATTAAGTAAAATAAAACATTTTTTAGAAAACATTAATTATCTGTAATCTGTAATCTGTATACTCAAATATAACATTCTTCTTTTGTTTTTTAAATGACACTATTCAAACATCATGCCAATTTGGGTATATAAAAAGCTACACATATTTATGTTAATCACGGGAGAATGGCCTTTAATTTTACCTAACATTCCCTTTATGTTAAACTTCATAAAATAAGGTACTCTGACATATAAATATGCATTGCATGATAGTAAAATATACATATTGGGACATTCATTTTTTTTAATACAGTAGCATAAAACAAAATTCTATTTAGTTTTGTATAAAGGTTGAATACAGTATAAAAAGATATTTAGATACAGCCAGTTTAAGTGATGAATAATACTTGTTACATTTGTACAGTATATAGGGGACATAATAATGAAAGTGGTCTGTTACATGTATGTTTATAAATACAATTAAAGCTGTTTATTTTAAAAAAAAGAGCACTTTACCATGTCTTTTGTTAAATCATACAGTAAATCAGATTAGTTAATATGTATATATGTTTTTATATATATTTTTCAGATTATGGAAAACTCATCAAATTGTATCCCTCTTTGTTCCACTGAGTCTAAAAAACAGGACACCATTTGCATTTTTGGAACTGGAGATTTTGGTCGATCGCTTGGATTTAAGATGCTTCAGTGTGGCTATACTATTATTTTTGGGAGTCGAAATACCAAGTCTAACTTCCTCCCCAAATGGGCAGAGGTCCTGAGCCATTCAGAGGCTGCAGAAAAATCATCCATTATCATTGTAGCAGTTCATAGAGAGCAGTACCATTTTCTAGCTGACTTAACTGATATTCTGAAAGGGAAGGTGTTGGTGGATGTCAGCAACAACCTTAAAATAAACCAATACCCAGAGTCCAATGCAGAATATCTTGCCAAGATGATACCAGGAGCAAATGTAGTTAAGGCATTTAACACAGTATCTGCATGGTCTCTGCAATCAGGCACCGTAGATGCAAGTAGACAGGTAAGATTACGTTATCATGTTAGATAATATTTCATGAATGTGATACTTTTTGATTGATATGCAACAAAGATCTCTACCCTCACAGCATGTTATCTATTGCAAAAAACTGCTTTTGACTTATTGTATGAAGAAACATTCCAGTTGTAATGCTTTTCATTATGGAGCAATCCCCATAGCTTCAACTTAGACAAAGCCACATTTTCTTTTGTACATACAGGCAGTCCTCGGTTATCCAACGGAATCCTTTCTGGAAGTAGCGTTGGATAGTGAAACCATTGTAAAGTGAGTCCCATGTTAATCAGTGGCGGTGAGCGTTGGACCATTGGATGCATTCCGGCATCGAAAAACGGCCCTTTGGGTTGCATTGTAAAGCGTTGGATATGCCATTCTTTGTAAAGTGAGACGTTGGATAACGACGACTACAGTACCTGTACTGATTTTAAAATAAAATATATATTGAAAAAAATAGTTGATGCGAAAAAGTTTCGCTTCATTGTTCAAAAGTTTAAGTTCATTGCTTCATATAATTTATCTGTAGTTATAATGTTATAATGACTAAAACATAAAATATTGCTGTTACAATAGTGTTTATTTCTAAATACAGTGCATACACAACATATATAAATATAGTGCATACACTGTAGCTTTTTTAATGTATAGTTTTCAAACCCCCTAACATGTATTGCTGTATATCATTAAGAATCAATACACACATCAATATGACCCAGCTTTAATAGACATTGTCAATAATGAAAATGCAATGGTTATCAAACGACTTAAAGATTTTAGCTTAATCTCTTTCTTGTATTTGGATATAGAGACAAAATCATAATACACACGTATTTTAATAAGATACTCACACAAGCACTGGTAGTAAAGTATGATCAGATCGACCATTTATTTTTTCAAATGTTTATTTTCAAAGGAAAAAATGAAGCAAATTAAGTTATTATAGCAGAATACAAAGAAAGAAAATAATAACAAGGAGTTTTGTGCTAGTGATCAATACAGAAATAGATAAACCTGTGAAATGGAAAAAAAAATATTTCACTCAGTATTAAAATTTACATCACAATAATCACAACACAGATGACCCAATAAGTGAAAGTAACAATTTTCCTCACATAATGTAGATCATCAATGAACACACGTACTTGATTTGTGTCCAATTGAAAAAGAATAAGGAAATAACTTGATTCTTTTTATTTACTCACAGTATTTTACGTATATCTTTGTAAAATAACTATTTTTACAACAGGTTTTTCTTTGTGGTGATGACACCAAGTCAAAACAAATGGTTATGGATATTGTGCGTGCTCTTGGACTCACACCACTTGACCAAGGATCCCTTCTGGCAGCCAATGAGGTGGAAAATTACCCACTGCAGTTATTCCCAATGTGGAGACTTCCAATGTACATCTGTACAGGATTTACTGTATTGATTTTCCTTTACTGTGTACTAACTGAAGTAATCAATCCCTATGCTACAACGAGAGAAGATACTTCGTATCTGATTGCTATTTCCATTCCTAACAGAGTGTTCCCAATTGTGTCTCTCATATTACTTGCCTTAGTTTACCTTCCAGGAATAATAGCAGCTATTCTACAGTTATTCAGAGGCACCAAGTACAGTCGCTTTCCAAATTGGCTTGACCAATGGATGCTCTGTCGGAAGCAGCTCGGACTTGTAGCACTGGCTTATGCGTTCCTACATGCTATCTATACTCTTGTGATGCCCATCCGCTACTATGTACGATGGTGGTCAAACAAATACCTCATCTTACAGGTAACTCTCCAATTCCTAAGACATTAATACTCAACCTGCAGCTTGGGAACAACTACGCAGTAAACGTGAATATTTAACGCAATCAATCAGTTTGTTTGCTAACTACCTTGATTGCTAACCTAACACATCTGGTTGGTGTGTGTGTCTCTCTTTAATACAGAGGCTTGTAACAAATCCTGAGCTTGTGTCCTGATCTGTGTGACTGTATTACTGTTTGATTTCAATGTAGTTTGTATTAAGTGTGAAGTTAGAACCAGAAGGGAAGTGCTGTGCTGTGCTGTGTATACTAGTGTATACAAGCAGGGGTAGCTGAACTTGGGGAGTGTACAGTGGGTTAATTTATTTTAAAATTGTGTGGTAATTGAAAGTCGGTAACTAACTTTTTTTTCTCTCTTCTGCCTAATTGAGCCTGCAGTGGGTAGGATTAGGTGATTGCTAAACTTATACACCTGGTTGGTCTGTGTGTGTAGTGAAGAAGAATCAGGCACACGGTCTTAATCATCAAATGAAAAGGGGTTTAATGTGCCAAGGTATCCAATGTTTCGGCAGTAATACTAGAGCCTACACCTTGAGAAAGGCAGTATTACTGCCGAAACATTGGATTCCTTGGCACATTAAACCCCTTTTCATTTGATGATTAAGACCGTGTGTCTGATTCTTCTTCTTCACTGGATCTATTTGGGACATCAGGAGCTCCCCAGAACCAGCGCACCAGCGGTTAAGTACCCCACTTTCACCCTTTTTGTTTGAGTGCGTGCACTACCTTCATTCCATGGTCTGTGTGTGTCCCTCTTTAAAACAGAGACTTTAAATGAATCCTGAACTTGCGTATCATGATCTGTGTGACTGTATTACCATTTGATTTCACCTGCTGTTTGTATTAAGTGTGGAGTTAGAAACAGGAGTGCTGTTTGAATTAAGTGTGGAGTTAGAACCAGGAGAGCTGTTTGAATTAAGTGAGGAGTTAGAACTGGAGTGCTGTTGGAATTACTGTAAGTGTGGAGTTAGAACCAGGAGTGCTGTTGGAATTAAGTGTGGAGTTAGAACCAGGAGTGCTGTTGGAATTAAGTGTGGAGTTAGAACCAGGAGTGCTGTTTGTATTACAGTAGCGACATACTTTATTAAAGTAAATGCCGGCGGCATGCCGGGATCTACCCCAGCTGCCGCCAGTCAGAAACGCGCGCCGCCGCGTTTCCCCCACGCACCCCCCCTCCACATCGCGCGCAATTACCCCCCCAAAGACACCCCGAACCCGGCTTCTACTCTGCCCCTCTGCTTCCCCGCACCCCCGCTTACCTAGATTTGAACTCCAGGGGTGTCGGGGAAGCCTGGGGAAGCCGGGGAAGACGGGGAAGCCGGGCGCGCTTGTGACCGTGACGTCACAGTGCGCCGCCACGCGCCGCGGCTACCCGCTTCCCAGCCTCATTCAGCCAGCGGCATTTGCTCGAATAAGAGCTGCCGCTGCTGTAAGTGTGGAGTTAGAACCAGATATATTTTAAAACCTTTTAACTGATTTGCTGGCGAAGCCAAGCCAAGTAAGTACAGCATCTGGTTAGCCAGTCAGGACCAACCAGAAAAAGAAATAGGTTTAAAACAAATATACAACAAAGACCAGTATTTAAGTGCACCTGTAACTGAAAATAAAGTGCACTAAAGGAGGATGTGGAGTTTAAAAGAAAAAACATGGGGAGATACCGAACAGAGCATCCCGCTTAAGGCACGCTGGGAAATAAATGCAACATCCTACCCAGTGGCCATAGCGTGGGTGAACTATGCTCGTATATGGGAGCGCACCAACCAGAAGGAGTTGGAATAAGGAAGGTGGGAAACAAGGTATAGTATATTGAAGTGCAGTTCATTGGTAGCACTTATAACTCCATAGTTGCAACAATGAGCAGGATTGCGAATGCCACTCAATGCTCATCTTGCCACATATATATGAACTTGGAGCAGCTATTCCAGGGTGCATACCACTGTGAGAAGTGTGAGTACTGTAAGTGGTCTCTTCAGATTCTCAGATTGCTGATCTGGCTGGGAATAGTGGTGCAGATGGTGGAGCTGTGAGTGAGGAACAAGTGGGTAGCTAGGTAACAGTTAGAAGGGGAAGCAGGGGGAAGAGGCAGGGCAGTTCTGAGCGGACACATCCCAATGGATTTGCCATATTGAAGATATTGGGAGTGTCAATGCAAGAATGGCAAGGCTGGGGGAACCGGATCTTTCTAGCAGCCAGGGGAATAGTTTCTCCAGCACAGAGGGGATTCGGGATACGCAGATGTGCTATCTTTGTGGTAGGGATGGATAGCACCTCAATGAAGATGGATCTTCTGTGCTAGGGGGGAGAATGTTAAAAAGGTTGGAGGAGCTTTTAAACTAGAATGGAGAGGAGGGACAAGAAACAGATAATGAACTAAATAGAATAGAAGGGGATGGGGAAATAGCAAGGGGTCATGGAGGTAGAAGGGGGCAAGTGGGAATTTGGCAAGGAGAGATACACCCATATTAAATACAGATAATACTAGAATATTTCTAAAGACTAAATTCAATTGGAGTAGAAAGGAAGGAGCACATAAGATAATAGTACAGACTTAAATGTATGCTTAGTAATGCAAGAAGCCTGACAGATAAAATGGGGGAGCTTGAATTAATAGCTTCAAGGGAGCAGTATGATATCATAGGCATTACTGAAACATGGTGGGATGAAACTCATGACTGGGCAGTAAATGTAGGTGCGTATTCCCTTTTTCAGAGGGATCCAGAAAAGTTGGAGAATGTTTATATGTTAAACCGGATCCAAAACCTATTATAAGGGAAGATGTTTATGTAGGTAATGATGAAAATGTAGAGACCTTATGGATAGAAATTAGCAGTGGAGGTAAAAGTATAAAGAAAATGCTTGTAGGGATATGCCAAATATCATACCAACCACCAAATATCAGTGAGATTGAGGAAGCCAAAATACTTTTGAAAATGGAGAAGACATCAAAACTAGGTCATGTTTGCATAATGGAGATTTTAATTATCCAGACATTGACTGGGGCAATGAGATAAGCATTACAACGATAGGAAACAGGTTTTTGGGGGTGCTAAAAGACAACTAAATGACCCAAATTATTGAGGAGCCAACCAGGAGAGGGGCAATACTGGATTTTGTCATATCAAACAAGGTACAATTAATAACAAATATTCAAGTCCAGGAACATTTGGGAAACAGTGATAATAACATGGTCTCATTTGAAATAAATGATCAAAAAACATTTTACTTGGGTTCAGCAAAGACTTTAAACTTTAGAAAAGCAGATTTTAATGAATTGAGGAGTAATCTACAAGGAATATATTGGGGATATGTTTTCACAGGGAAAAATGTGGAAGATAAATGGGCAGTCCTTAAAACATTGTTAGAAAAGCTAACTTATCAGTGTATACCCTTGGGTAATAAATATAAAAGAAACATTCTAAACCAATGTGGCTAAGTAAACAGGATGGGAAGAAATGGAAAAGAAGAGGCAGGAGTTTAGATCCTTAAAGTCAGAAGGGACATAGGCATCATATCAGAATTATAAGGAATGTAACAAAAGTTGCAAAAGGACAATACAATTAGCAAAAATGGATAATGAAAAAAGGATTGCAATAGAAAGTGATCCGCCCTAAAAGATCCTTTAAGTAACTTAATAACAAAAACATTAGAAAAAAATATATAGGATCATTTCAGTGTGAGATGGGCAGGCAAATTCTTGGCGATAAGGAAAAAGCAGAGATATTAAACCAATTCTATGCCTCTGTATTGGCCTTGATGTTACTCTATTTCTTCATGATTCCTTGGGATTTCCAAGATTTTTCCTACATCTAGGAGCACCGGCATATTGTATTTCGAGACCTTTATGATGTGTGCCTGCAGAACTCTTTTTTTTTTACCAGGGAAGAATCAATTGTAATAAAAGTACTGCAGAAGGACACCACAATCTCTATATTAACGAACAATTGGTTAACTGAGGAAGAAGTTCATAGGCGGCTTGATAAAATGAAAATAAATAAGGCACTTGCCCCGATGTTATACATCCAAGAGTTTTTAAGGAGTTAAGTTCAATAATAGCCAAACTATTACATTTAATATTCAAGGACTCCATTTCCACAGGCTCAGTACGACAAGATAAGCATAAAGCAAATGTGGTGCCTATATTTAAAAAGGGGGCTAGATCACAACCAGGAATTTCAGACCAATAAGCTTGACATCAATAGTGGGGAAGTTACTTGATGTTTAGTATGGGATAATATTCAGGAATACCTAAAGGAAAATAATTTTTTTAAGTAATAGAAAGCATTTATTTATGAAGGCTAGGTAATGCCAAACTAAGCTTATTAGTTTCTTTGATGAAGTAAGTTGTACATTTGACCAGGATAATGCAGTTTATGTGGTCTACTTAGATTTTGCAAAGGCTTTTGATACTGTTCCACACAAGGGATTAGTGTACAAAATAAAGCAAATTGGGCTAGGTAAAAATATTTGCACATAGATAGAAAAATTATTGAAGGCTAGACAACAGAGGGTTGTAATAAATAGAAGTTTTTCAGGTTGGGCTAAAGTTGTGAGTGAAGTACATCAAGAATTGGTACTGGGACCCTTGCTTTTAACTTGTTTATTAATGACCTTGAGGTTGGCATAGAGAGCAAAGTCTCCATCTTGTATGTATGTATGTCTTTATTTATATAGCGCCATTAATGTACATAGCGCTTCACAGTAGTAATACACGTGACAATCATATAAAGAATAAATTATACAAATAACAGATCATGGGAATAAGTGCTTCAGGCATAAATGTAACATTGTGAAAAAGGAGTCCCTGCTCCAAAGATCTTACAATATAATTGGTAGTGAGGACGTACAGAGACAGAGACAGTAGGCATTCTTGTATGTAAGTGCGTCTGCAGGAGGCCAAGCTTTATGTATCACGTGTATAGTATTAGCCACGGTGCTGAAGACAATCAATTGTGTGAGGTACAGTAGTAGAATCACGGCAGGATGTAATTTCTCTCAAGAAAGACATTGATAGACTGGAAATTTGGCAGGTAAATGGCAGATGAGGTTTAATACAGATAATGGAAGGTTATGCATTGGGGAAACAAGAATAAACAGGCAATTTACAAATGAAATGGGGATAAATTAGGAGAATCCTTGATGGAGAAGGATTTAGGAGTGCTTGAAGATTGCAGGCTCAGCAATAGAGCCCAAAGTAGTGGAAAAGGCAAATAAACGGGCAATGGATGGAAAGGAAGTAAACATAATTATGCACCTTTATAAAGCATTAGTAAGACCACACCTTGACTACGGGGTACAATTTTAGGCAACACTCCTTAGAAAATACATTATGGAACAAGAGAAAGTGCAGGAAGAGCCACCAAATTAATATAGGGGATGGATAATCTGATTTATGAGGAGAGGCTAGCTAAATTAGATTTATTTACATTAGAAAAGAGGCATATTAGAGGGGATATGATAACTATATGTAACGGGTTTTCCCCCACCCAATCTCACATTGGCCCATGTGGTCTAACCAGTCCCCATTACATGTTCGTGTCTGGTGGTGCACCTGTAGGCAACAGGGCTCCTGAGTCTCCCGCTTGATTGTATTAGGAGATGTCATCCAGACAGGCAGCTGAGGTAGTGTGTGCGAGTCCTACCTATATCCAGTGCAGCGCCTCCACCTCATCAGTATCTGTGCTTCCACAGGGAGATGGTCCTGGTGAGGAACTCCTTCTTGGTGGTGCCATCCACTGCTGAGTAACTTCACACTCACTCAGTGGAGGTATATTCAAACAGGGCATCTTTATTGATGGTTGGTATGGGCAAACTGCCCCTCACAGATAACAGCTCAGCCGCTCATCTCTTTGCAGTATTCCATTAGGAAGGTCCCTCTCCTCTAATAGAGCTGCGTATGCTCACCTATCCTCTCAGAGAGATTCCCCAGCTTCACTGGCTGCTGAAAGCTCCTCTCTTGAGCTGCTTTGTCTCTCTCAGCTCCTGTAACTCTGCTGCGTATGCTCACTGACTCACAGCTAGCATGAGACACTGCAACACTGTTGCAGACCTTCACGTGCCTCTCACTGAACTGAGCAGCACAACAACAGGAAACTGAACTTCTAACTTTAGGCAGTGCTGTGTCTTATATCACCCCCCAGAGAACAAACATGCTCTGTATCACTAAGTGGGAACACACTGCATGTTGTCACTTCCTTTGGGGACATATGACACCTTACCAGGGTGTGAGGGCAAACCTCATTGATTGTTGCTGGCAATCCTGCACACTTACCAGGTTTACTGCCAGCATGAGAAAGAGATATGTACACCAATCTTAGACATGGCTACATTCTCCCCCTGGTGGAATCCCAACGCCCTCGCTTGGGACCTAAATTCGCGGAACCTTCCTTCAGGTAGCACTGCAAAACATAACAACACATTATTACAATACATATCTTTCCTCAAAACATTATAACAGATACATCCTAACGTAGATGTGTAACAACCAGAATTATTCCCTGCTGTAGTACCCATTACTGGTACCCCCCAGACCCTCTTAAGGTGGCTTGCGCACAGCATGGTCCACTGGGCTTAGAGCATCAATGCGGTAACACGATGGGTGACATACTGGACACCCACAATCAGCCCATAATCCTGGCATGGATGCTAATGGACTGAAAGGATCGTGCCCATAAACCTCCCTAATGCATCTCCTGGGAACGTAGCATATCCCCTCTTGACTACACTACTTCTCGTCCAACCCGCCAGGATCCCAATTTTCTTCAGCAAAGGAACCCATTTCGAACGTAAGTTCGCCCTCCCAGGGATGGTGAAAATTACGTACCCACTTTTGGCGATCCCTAATAACTCTTGCCGCCAGTGGAGGCACATAGGGGGTTCCCAGGGCAATAGGCATATATTGAGCAACATTACCCAAATTCCCAGATGAAACTCCCAATGTTCCTGGGGACCCAAAATTTGACCCAATGCTCTTAGAATCACACCCCACCATAACAGTACGATTGTCATCATTAGTGCAGTATAACATTCTTGGCATAGCCATCTCCCTCCCCGATCCCTCATCGGAAGTAAAGCAGTCACCCCAGTCCAGATTTTCCCCAGTCCATTCTTCAAAAGTGGCTCGGGACTCCCCAGACAACCCTTGGCTAGACTGGGATCCATAGGAAAAAGTGACAGGGGCAGGGGTTTTAACTATGGCCGGGGGTTGGGCATAGGGAAACACTGCCGGCATACGCGGGGCCACGACCCGCAACGTCTCGCTACCTTGCCCGGTACCATCGGACTGGCACTCCAGTTCATCCGTGTCCGGGTTCTCAGGCTTCCGCAGGGCCTGCTGTCACTTCTCGGACCCAGGCAACCTGGTACAGCTGCTTGGCCGAGAGGACACGGCCATCTCGCTGTACTCGCCGCCATCTTGCGATGGGTTCCCAACCGGAACCTCTTCCTCCAGAACGACATCCGCCACCATACGTGATGGTTCTGCTCTCCGCTCCATTTGGGCCTGGACTAGGCCCGTCTCCGCCGTTGCCACCACTGGTGCCTGTGGAGGGTACGGATGTATCTCACCGCTCCGTCGGCTCGGGATGGGTTCCTCTCCACCGTCTGCTCCGCCATTCACCACGTCCGTGGGACTCCGCCTCTCAGGTTGTTTCTGCACCGGCGACAAGAGACTCCGCTCTGCCGCGACACAGGTAAGTGCCGGTTCTTTTACAGCACCGCTGTAGTGGTCCGCCGGTAGGCGCATCACCACCGTCGTTGGGGTCGCTTGCTCCTCGGCCGAGGAGCCGAACTTCAACTCGGGGAGTGGCACTCCTGCAGGGAATCGACAGTGAGGTTCCGGGTTCTCACCGCGGTTGCCGACCCCTTTCTCTTGAGGCTCCAATGCAATCATTAGGAGCGATCCCCATTCTCCGGGATCAACTGGTTCTTGCTTGACCAAGGCCGAGGCTTCAGCTGTCAGCTTGGCTGTGTCCGCTCCTGCCTCCACGGTCTGCCGTGGTAAGAAGGGCTGCACGGCCCCTAGGTAGTGGATGCCACATTGGGGGCACCTAGCCGTTGTGCTGGCTTCTCTACCGGGCAACCTGCACTACATGCACAGGCACCGCAATGTCTCTTTGTCCCCAGCATTGACTAACAGGAAGCCTCCTGGCAATGAATAGGGATATACCGCAATGTCCATCTCGCTCTTTGTAGTGCTGGTTACAGGAGACATTTTGCACAGTGGTCTCTCCTGTTCACCAGCTCCTTGCAGCTGAGGGACAGAAAGCTCACATCCAGCTCCTCCCTCAGACAACTCGGGTCTTGCTTGGCAGAGGTAGAGACCCCTCCCCCTGGTGGAGATTTGGGGAGGGTCACACAGATTCACGTTATGGCCCCTAATTGGCTCTGAGTCCGTCACAGTCCCTGAGGGCACGGCCACAGCTTTCGCGCCATACCTCCCCGCAGGGTGGGGTTTTTCTTTTGGCGCCAATCCCGGCCAACTTTCTGCACTCTTAGCATTTGCAGCATGTTCTGCAACTGGCCCACGCGGTCTCCCAGGGAAGCGGGAACCGCCATTTTGGATCGATCTGCAACCCCTATTAGCAGCAGTGGTATCTTCATGTTTCTGTATCTCATCCCTTAGCTTCGCCCAGGAAAGGGGTTCACCCCGCATCCAGGAGCACCTCGTCCTGACTACAATAGGATGGTCAGGTATCGCTCCTCTCAGAAATTGATCACAACAGTACACATTCATCTCGGTGTCCGTAATACAATCCCTTTTCCGCATCGACCATAAGACTCTTCTAATGCGCAGGAGGAAATCAGATAGCTCCTCTCCGTCTTTCTGATGAAGACTGTAGTACCGCTTCATCAATTGTCCTATGTCCTCTTCACACGCAACGGACTGAGTGGGCATTACTCCTGACTCCAACGCCATCGCCATTTGGTTGCTGTGTTTGTTCTGATTGTACATGGAGCTCCTCTCTGCGGGGCAGCTGCCATACCGATACAACAAACATGCCTTGTGCACCACCTTGTGTACCTAATGTAGATCTATAAAACATACAGAACACCTACAAGCTCAAATTGAACCCCCAAAATACCCACAACATATATATAAGCATATAAGTTTCACAGAGGAGTGCTACTGAGCATGGCAATTTATATTTAAAACCAGAGACATAACATAAAACACAGACAAAGCTCAGTGCACATCCAGAAAAACTTATATACGGTACAGTGCCTAAATATACATGTATAAATAACTAATAAATAAAATGGTCTTTTAGTTTAACATTTTGGCCAAATTGTTGTAAGCCCTTGAGCCAAACTTCACGGCAGACCACGTTCAAGGGTCCCTACACTAATATAAAATCTTAATAACCTGTGCATTGCCAGGAAGAATGATTTATAGTAAATCTGTCAATATGAGTTGCAAAAGTTCTAAGTCTGATTGAAGCTTTTATTAACCTGTACATTACCAGGAAAAGCATTCTGTAATAGATTTGTCACAATCACACTGCATGCAGGCAAGTTCCCCTGATAGTTGGAGATGCCATGGAGTGAGCTTTTAACCATTTAAATGTGGGAGGGAGTGAGCTTGAATTGGATAGGAGGTTGCCACCCTCCAAAACAGCCAAGACTAGCTGCACAAGAATTATAAAACATACAGAACACCTACAAGCTCAAATTGAACCCCCAAAATACCCACAACATATATATAAGCATATAAGTTTCACAGAGGAGTGCTACTGAGCATGGCAATTTATATTTAAAACCAGAGACATAACATAAAACACAGACAAAGCTCAGTGCACATCCAGAAAAACTTATATACGGTACAGTGCCTAAATATACATGTATAAATAACTAATAAATAAAATGGTCTTTTAGTTTAACATTTTGGCCAAATTGTTGTAAGCCCTTGAGCCAAACTTCACGGCAGACCACGTTCAAGGGTCCCTACACTAATATAAATTCTTAATAACCTGTGCATTGCCAGGAAGAATGATTTATAGTAAATCTGTCAATATGAGTTGCAAAAGTTCTAAGTCTGATTGAAGCTTTTATTAACCTGTACATTACCAGGAAAAGCATTCTGTAATAGATTTGTCACAATCACACTGCATGCAGGCAAGTTGTGGGTATTTTGGGGGTTCAATTTGAGCTTGTAGGTGTTCTGTATGTTTTATAATTCTTGTGCAGCTAGTCTTGGCTGTTTTGGAGGGTGGCAACCCCCTATCCAATTGAAGCTCACTCCCTCCCACATTTAAATGGTTAAAAGCTCCTACCCCTAGCGCTACCTCAAGGTGACTAGGACAGCTAGTCCCCCTCTCCAGACCCACTAACTCCTCTCAGGTTCCCAGGTTGTCCCTGCGGTTCCATCCCAACACAGCACAAAGTGGCAGCATACACTTTCCCTGTTTCCTAGTGTGCCTAGCAAAAGCCTGTCCTGTTGACAGGTATCTCAGCAGCGCCTCCAATTGTAACGGGTTTTCCCCCACCCAATCTCACATTGGCCCATGTGGTCTAACCAGTCCCCATTACATGTTCGTGTCTGGTGGTGCACCTGTAGGCAACAGGGCTCCTGAGTCTCCCGCTTGATGGTATTAGGGGATGTCATCCAGACAGGCAGCTGAGGTAGTGTGTGCGAGTCCTACCTATATCCAGTGCAGCGCCTCCACCTCATCAGGATCTGTGCTTCCGCAGGGAGATGGTCCTGGTGAGGAACTCCGTCTTGGTGGTGCCATCCACTGCTGAGTAACTTCACACTCACTCAGTGGAGGTATATTCAAACAGGGCATCTTTATTGATGGTTGGTATGGGCAAACTGCCCCTCACAGATAACAGCTCAGCCCACCTATCCTCTCAGAGAGATTCCCCAGCTTCTCTGGCTGCTGAAAGCTCCTCTCTTGAGCTGCTTTGTCTCTCTCAGCTCCTGTAACTCTGCTGCATATGCTCACTGAGTCACAACTAGCATGAGACACTGCAACAGTGTTGCAGACCTTCACGTGCCTCTCACTGAACTGAGCAGCACAACAACAGGAAACTGAACTTCTAACTTTAGGCAGTGCTGTGTCTTATATCACCCCCCGGAGAACAAACATGCTCTGTATCACTAAGTGGGAACACACTGCATGTTGTCACTTCCTTTGGGGACATATGACACCTCACCAGGGTGTGAGGGCAAACCTCATTGATTGTTGCTGGCAATCCTGCACACTTACCAGGTTTACTGCCAGCATGAGAAAGAGATATGTACACCAATCTTAGACATGGCTACATATATAAAAATATATTCGGGGACAATACAAAGAGCTTTCAAAAGAACTATTCATCCCAAGGTCAGTATAAACGACGCGGGTCATCCCTTTAGGTTGGAGGAAAGAAAATTTCACCAGCAAAAGGAAAGGGTTTTTCACAGTAAGGGCAGTTAAAATGTGGAATTCATTACCCATGGAGAGTGTGATGGCAGATGCAATAGATATGTTCAAAAAAAGGTTTGACATCTTTTGAGAAAGGAAGGGTGTACAGGGATATACCACATAAGTAAACATGGGAAGGATTTTGATGCAGGGAGTAATATGCTTGCCAATATTTGGAGTCAGGAAATAATTTTCCCCCCCTAATTATGAGTTATTATTAGATGATATTTCACTGGGGTTTTTTGTTTGCCTTCCTCTGGATCAATATACAGTACTGTACTGTAAGTACAAATATAGGATAAAGTATTTCCTCTAAATTTAGCATACACTGGCGACACACTTTATTCGAGCTCGGCTAGTCCCACGAATTCGGGTATACCCGGGTGTATTGAGGTTTGTGACTGTTTTCTGCCCGAGTGCATTGAGTTATTTTCCGGCAGGGATTGAAGCATTTTATTCCCGCTGGCTGCAATACTGCACAGTACATATATATATACTGCATTACAATTCATGAATTTATGCCATCTGGTAGACACGCGAAACATTGCAGCCTATTAAATCCTAATCATTATCATTTAACAGATCAGCCGCCCATCAGCCAGGCATGAACCCAGGCTGGGAAGGCAAATGCAACGGGGCTTGTCAGAGGTGAGGAGCGGCGCATTCCAGGTATCTGCCAGGTACATACCGGGTATTTGCTCGAATAAAGTGTGTCGGTGCAGTAGGTTGAACTTGATGGACGTATGTCTTTTTTTCAACCTCATCTACTATGTAACTATTACAATGGCTTTCCTGATTCACTGATGAGTCTCTACTAAATTTTTAACGTTGCTTAAAATGAACTTCCCTTTTCTATCAAAAACTTGCCTATTATTAAATGGATAATGACTCCAGCATTGGTTAAAACAGCCATGATCAACAGATTGCAGGCAAACTCAGTTGTTTTATTGTTGCTGCTAAGAATGCTCACTGATCCAAAACATGTTATACTTCAGCTCTCATCTACAGTACATCACATAAATATAAGTTTAAGATTTAACGGTGGCTTAGCATTTAATATCCAGGTTGAAATCGAAGCAAAAACTAATTTTCGCTTCATGCTTGGGTGGAAATGCTACATGAAAGTGGGTTTACTCCCTTTAGGTAGCACGCTCTTGGCTTCTCGTCACATTCTCGGCAGGGAGGAAAGGGAGAGACACTGTGGCTGCGGTATTTATAAAGCCAGATGTCAGACCAGGTTTCAGAGGTAATATTTTATTCATATGTAAACTAAGTGTATTGATTTATGTGCAAGTGTATTGTTACTCCTAAAACCTGGTGTGGTCGGTAGTCCACGAGATAGAATGATGATACATACAGCTGTCTCTCACTGCAGTTCAAGTCCACTATTATGAGGCCGTGAGAGGGGAGACAGATGAATATATAAATAGGTATGGGATTTATTTGTTATTATATATATATGATGTACTGTATATACAGTACTCTACAGATGGGCAGGTTCATGGGTTCAAGTTAGAAACTATGCAAACTTCAAAGTTCAGAAGTTCAGGTCATACATTGAAAGAAACATTTCAATCTAAGCAGAATTCGAGCCACATCTCACCCCCGGAATATTCTTTTTTAATTTTCTTTGTTTAATAAACTGGGTGAATAATTGAATAAATTACTGTCTTTGTGCAAGAAAATGCTCCATCAATCATATGTATGTATGCATGTGTACACATATATACACATATATACTTCACCTAAACCAAATTGGAAAAACAAGACTGCGGGAGAGGTGTGGGTGTGGGAGAGATTGGTGGGAGAGAGAGATGGGGGTGTGGGAGAGAGTGGGTGGTCTTGCAAGGCTGCTGACATGGGGGGAGGGGGGCACAATGAAAACTCTAGTCCTGGGCCACGGGAAAGCTATCTGCAGCTATGGTGTCACCCCAATAATTTGGCCTACTTCATCTATCAATATGCATAGTAATGTGTGCTATATAAGGCCTTGCCCCCGCTGCATGCTGCAGCGTCCGCTGTGGCGGACGCTGCGCTCACCAGAGCCCTCCCCGCAATGGCGCCGGGCCCACTGCGAGGGGGGGCCGCAGCGCTCGCGCGAGAGCTACTCCTGCTCTCAATAGAATTGAGAGCAGGAACTCGCGTCGAGCGGCTAGGCACGCCCCCCGGCGGTTCAGCCAATGAGGGCGAACCTGCCGGGTGACGTCATGGCCGCGCCCCCGTCACTCCTCCGGCACGCCCCCCCCCGGTCTCTGCTCCTGCAGTGAGCTGCAGACCGGGGAATCGCCGGAACGCGCAGCCGAAAGCGCGGGCGCGCATTAGAGCGCCGTGACCGGGGCCTTAGCCTTAGTTTAAAGCACAGGAGGTGTAAGACAGGTGTAAGACAGCAATGAAGCTCATTTCTTCCTTACACCTCCTGTGCTTTAAACGTATATAGCACACATTACTATGAATAGTGATTTTTGTATTTATCTTACCTTTTCATCTCTGGGTTTAGGTTACTTTTTGTATGGTCAGGTTTAGTATCAGGCAGGTGTAGAGAGACTGTTTTAATCTTATTTTTTAGTGATGTTATGAATAAATGTGTATTATTCTGTGTACACTGGAGTGCTTTTGTGGGATACTTGTCTTTTGTCTCCATACTAATCCATCCCGAGCACCATCAGGGGCTTGCCATAATAGCCTTATTGTACCTGACTTAGGTACTTTTTATATGTGGGGTCTGTTGCAGGTACCTTTTTCGTCTTTTATATATATTTTATATATTTTTTCAGTGTGTGCTGCCATTCTTTCTTTATATATATGTAACCCATGTTCCCCCCTCCCCCCCCCCAGATGCAGATGTCTATCTAGGGTGTAGTGAGGCTGGCTACGTGTACTTGGGTGGTGCGTACCTGCTTGGAACAGGAGGGCCTGAGTCTCCCGCGTTGGTAGTGGGAACAACAAGACCAGGCTTTCTGGGGTACATGCCTCCATCTCTTTAGCAACGATGATGCAGCGCCTCCATCTCCGCAAGTCCCAGGGATATGGGATAGGACCCTTACAGATAAACCCTGGTCCCAGGGGGAATGATCCAACTCACACAGTCTCTTTGTGTAAAACAGCAGCAATAGTCTTTATTCTTTGGTAACACAGTGAGCTAGTGCACAGCAGTTCATGCAAAGAGTAGTTCATAGAAACAGTGCTCCCAAGGTACAGGCATCTCTCTCCTCTCCTTTCCTCCAGATGTATGCTTTCCAGCAGGATGGGCTGAAAGGGGGCCTCAATACCCCTGCCTCCACCCCACAGGGTAGGCCCTAGGAGTGAGGCTAGATATCCTTCCCCTCACCCCCTAAATAGGGTGAGGGGCAGTGGTCCACCTCTATAGTCCTGTCCGCTCTACTCAGAGGGGCTCTGAGGTCTCTCCTACAAATATCACTCTCACGTTGAGCAGGGCCTCTAAGGTCAGGCATGCGCTATGCTGGGTTTTACTACACTTCAGACCAGCACTCTCCTCCGCTCCAGGACAACACTCCACATACTCCCTCCAGGCTCTCAACAGACTGCCAGTCCTGACACTCTGCTCTAAAGACTCTGCTCCAGCTCAGACTGACATCCTCACAGAACTGAGCATTCTGAACTGCCACCTCTTTCTCTCAGCTCTGACTCAACTCGCAGCACGAACTGACAGAACCAACTGACTCAGACACACACAGGACAGCCCACTAAATAGAGTCAGCCCTGCCCCTCATGATGTCAGCAGTACCACCCCTCTGTCTAGGCCTGCACAGAGTCAGGGGGCCACCTCCATAACTCCAGGCAGGGCTTGAAGGGGGGAAAACTCATGGGTACTACTGGCGCCTGCCCTTACCAGGGCTTACACCAGTAGGAGAAGGATAAGTAGCCCACTCTTACAGGGGCTACATATATATATATAAAAAATAAAGGCAAGAATCAGCACACCTCTTAAAGAAAATAATATGGCCTGGTGCTTGTCCCTTAAAAATAAATAAATAGAATATACGTTACCATCCTGGGACTGATAAAGTAGAGAGAGCACACAGTAGGAAGATGACACATCCCCTGAAAAAGACCCCTCTGTGGGGTCGAAACGTCGGTTATCTGTGATACTGTTTAAGCTAATATAACCTCTTGTCATCTTCCTACTGTGTGCTGTATGTACTTTATCAGTCCTCGAATGGTAACGTATAAAGAAAGAAAGAATGGTAGCGCACACTAAAAAAATAGGGCCTCAGCAGAGGCAGGTGTGGTGAATGGTGAAGGGTAAATAGTTACAGTCTGTACGGATCCCTAGAGATCCAATATACCAGCACAGCACAAGAGATGATAACAAAAAGTTGTTCATTGGGTCCAAAATGCCCACATATGCCCGACGTTTTGGTCCTCACAAATAATAATGTTGGGGTGACGTGGGGGACAATAAAGAGACACGGGGGAGTGTGACATGGGGGAGAAAAGTCCCTACCTCCTTCAGTGCTGCTGTGCTGTAGGGTCTGCTGGGGTTACTGGCAGCTGAAGGAAATCCTGTGTCCTGCCACCCCACCTCTTCTGGTGATTGGATCCCTGTACCAGAGGAGGTGAGGCCAGCACAATACTGGAAACTTCAAAGAGAGCTTCATTAATCCCATTTTGGGTTGCTATTCATACCACCTGACCAATCCCTCCCTCTCCACCCACCCCCTCCTCCTCAAGCCACAGTCAGAGCATTCGATGGTCAGGAATGTGTGTTTGGATTCTGGAAACGAACTTGCAGTTAGGCTCCACACCACCAGTGTCTTCGGTAGTTTCGGAAATCCAGGCCTATAAGTATTGGGGTTTCAGATTTTGAACCCACAAATGTGTCTATCCTTACTACTGTAAATACAGTTTAAATAACATTATTAATCTGTAACAATCTCTACATTTGTTATACTTTTCCAGGAAGAGAATAACTTGAAGTAGAAAAAAACATGATTATTGCTATTATTGTGATATTTCAAACCCTTTTCATTAAAACGGTGGTAAATCAGGCTTAAACGAAAATCAGAAAATGTGGAATTTTATTCGCCTTTTAACTACATGAATAAATAGTGCATGTCTAAAACACGCCACTTACAGTATTATAAAATCTCTTGGTACTGTAGCTGGTGTTACTAAATTGAGTGCATGAAATAAAGCAATGCAGGGCACTAAGCCAATTACTGCCATTTAATGAGCAAGGTCCTTCATCATTAGGTTAACATAGTAGGACTGTGTGATTTCAGGAAGAATATGTTGCGATAATTTGACTACAACTAGTTTTTGTAGCTCTAAAATGTTGTATAAGTTCTTATAAAAATGTACATAATATAATATGTGTAATAGTTTTACAATTTTAGAAATATTGTTCACAGATAGCTTGAAACGTTTCTGTTATTTTCTGTTTTCAGGTTACAACCAATACCACTTACCCATTTTTAAACTATTATGCCTGGCTTTCTGACTCTTATGTTGCTTTGGGAATCCTCGGATTTTTCTTTTATGTGCTTTTGGGCATAACGTCACTACCTTCAGTAAGCAATGCAGTGAACTGGAGAGAATTCCGCTTTGTACAGGTAAGTGTCTAATAGGTGAAATGCGAAGGTTACCATGCATGGGAAAATATGGCTTTCATTGTTATCTTTCCCTTTACTATCAGACATGGTGTGAATATTTCATCAATGCATTTCTTATTAATTATTCCTTCAAGAGGGAGTTTGTGAAATCTTCCTATCAATAATGTTCTTTTTGAATATTCCCTAAAAGATTCAACTACCCCTGGAGTACAATTTGCTTCTTGTGAAGAATAAGTCAGTATCAATTTTGCTTAATTAAAATGTTACCTGGTAATTATAGTTCTATTTTTAAACAAATGATACTGCTTACATTAGTCAAACACTGCATCAAAGTGAGAGACTCTGGATGAACACTCTCCCTGCATAAAGAACAGTTTAGACACAGCGCTATTCAGTCCTAAAAAAGATTAGTAATAGATTACTACAAAGAATGATGTTAGTATGGAAGCATTCAAAATGTAATATATACATATATATATATTCATATAATGGTGCTCATCACCTACATTTGTCCTATAGAACATGCCACAGCAATTAGTTTGCATTTGTCTTAGGAGGGACTTGCCCTTCAAATAAACAGGCTTTAAGTGGGGCACTTGACCGATATAAGTACTGTATAAGGATGTATTCATATTATATTACTATTATTAATTTCCTTATGAGACAAACAATTGCAATCCTAATATTTTCATTTGTATTACAATAAAATCCAGCATACGTTTATTACACTACAGTATAAGGTTGTATAGAATTGTGTACTGTTAATATTACAGGCATGCAGTCAAGTCTGAGACTGTGGGTTAAGAGTGGGGCATTCCTGGGAAAGTAAGCACAAGAAGTTTTAAAAAAAGACTTCAACGTGGGACAAAAGTTAACTAAAAACAGTGGAATGTTTAACATTTTAAATGAAGCAGATACGGTTATTTTGTATTGTATCTGTTTATTTTAGCAGCCTTACCTTCTCAAAAGCCACAGAACAGTGACTGCATTTTGAATGTTTGGGCAGTTTTCATGGCATAAATGGATTGCTGCGATCATTTCCCAGCCCCTTCTCCTTGCAATACCTGGGGAAATGTAGTAGGAAAAAAAATGTTGAATTAATTACATTTTTTTTTGTTAATTGTAAATAAATGCTTTGGAAAGAGTTAATGTCCCTGGTGATAAAACTATTTAGCAATCCTCAAATTCCCATTTAAATGATTTTTGTTTTGTGCTTTATTCTAAAATCATCATAATATTATCATTAGTCATACAGATGCATGTAGCATGTGAAACCTTTTGCAAAAATGGCAACGTTTGCCAGGAATGAATTTAATGTGCAATAGCAACTATTCAGAAATAGAAACTTCCTGTCTTTTGAAGAGGAACAACAAAATTGCAAAAACTCACAATAAGTATTAACACCACTCTCTCTTGAACGGAGTCATCTTCAATCATGGTCGTCTGGAAAGAAGTTCAGTACATCTTCCTTAAGTCAAAGATATGCAGGTAGCTGTAATATCAGACATCAAAGAAAATCTTCAGGATTCTGGGTTCGCTCTATACAAGGCAATGAGATAGATAGATAGATAGATAGATAGATAGATAGATAGATAGATAGATAGATAGATAGATAGATAGATAGATAGATAGATTGATAGATAGGAATGCCTAGTCCAATAAATTGGTACCAGAGGGGGACAACAAAAAAAAGGTAACTTTATTATAAATAATTAAAGCTCCATTAAGAGAGCTACCAACCGACCAGTTTCTGCATCCATGCCTCCATAAATATTTAAAACCCCAAAATTAAATCCAGTTACACACACACATGGATCACATTAATCAAATGGAAAGAGGATCATAGGAATAAACTCCAATCACATTAACGATTCAATCACTATTCACTAAAAGCCCTAAACTCCTGCATCCAATAAATCTCTCTCAGTAACAACATTTTAACTATATTAACTCGTCTTCCATGTTCAAATAAATAGATTCAGTTATGGCTATGATAGATACCATGACCAGAAACACTATACCTTGACTATTAGAGAACATGGTATTCTCTAGAGCAATGTATCCCAACTCCAGTCCTCAGGGAACCCCAACAGGTCAGGTCTTAAGGATATCCCTGCTCCAGCACAGGTGGCTCAGTCAAAATGACTGAGCCGCTGATTGACCCACCTGTGCTGGAGCAGGGATATCCTTAAGTCCTGACCTGTTGGGGTTCCCTGAGGACTGGAGTTGGGAAACACTGCTCTAGAGTTTGATTGGAGATAACTCCATTATACTAAAAAGGGTAGATTAAGGAAGGTCTCTTGTTGTATTAAATATAGATGATTTTGAGATCGAATGTAGAAAACATTTGTCAAATAATGAATATTATTCTCAACTATGTGAACATTTAGTTAAAGATATCCAGTGAAAAATCAATATATATTTTAAAAAGCAGTAGATAACTGGATTACTACAAGATTAGCAAATCATTTTACAGTGGCTCATCCAATCTCACCTGTCTTCTACAGTCTCTAAGGTGTACAAGGATTAGTTAATCCTCCACCTGGATGACCAATAGTAGCAAGCATAGGTTTGGTGATGGAACATTTGACACTATATATAGTTAAATTCCTCTACTATAGGATGTTGGCATAGACAGCTTATTTAAAAGATTCCTCACATACAATTGAAAGATTAAAAACTATGTCTACAAAATCTATTACCTACCTTTGTATTATAGACATAGAAGCATTATATGCCAATATCTCTTATACACAAAATTACAACAAGGGAACTTGGTTCCATTAGCCTCGCATACTTAGCTCCGCCTCCTGCTAATGCAGTATATGCTAATTATCTCCTCACTTCACTTAAAGACTTTCTACTAACGTTATCTTCACCCCTACTAACCACTTTAGGATATGTAGGTTGTCTTCTAACTTTGCTGCCACAGTACACTTGAAAAATAAACCTACAGTATGAGTTTGTTTCAAAAGCTCTATAAACTATCATTTCATGTATGAAGAACTATAGTGTTAGTTTGCTGAAATATATATAAGCTACAACTAATCTGCCCCTGTTCCAGACAAATACAGCTACTTAAACATTAAACTAGTGAAATAAATAAACATACAGTAAGTAGCTGATATGCATGAATTCAGAGAACCACAAGAAAAGGAAAACATTCACTTTTCAGAGGATACAAATACTGTAAGCAAAATTGGTACTTTAAGTGTGATTGAAACTTTGTAATTAATCCATTTCCACTGATGAGCTGTTATATTTAATTTGTTTGACCCACTACTTGTGTCTGACCCTTTAAAGAACTAGTACACTGTAAATATGATTTACTTTTATTATAAATTCCGACAAAATATTTTCCAATTACATACGCTAAGAAAAACAGGTAAATCAAAATAATATGCAATTAAAATACGAATGTTTGCAATGTAGTATTACAACACTCATATTAAAATATTAGAAAATATTTTGTTTATAAATTGAATAGACAGTCTATAGGGAGTTGAGATAAATTGCTTGGGTTTTTTTAATTAAAAAAAATCCATCACTAGTGAGCAAATCAACTAATTTTCTAACATCATGTTTCTATCTTTACAGTCAAAATTGGGATATCTGACTTTGGTGTTGTGTACAGCACATACACTTGTCTATGGCGGAGACCGGTTTATCTATGGACCTTTTTACAAATGGTATCTTCCCCCAGCTTTTGTTGTTTCTCTTATTATTCCATGTGCAGTATTAGTCATGAAGTTCATCATTGTCATTCCATGCCTGGATAAAAGAATTACAAAAATTCGTCAAGGATGGGAAAGGAATCCCAGCTGTCAAGGAGCGTTGAACACAGACATTAACAAAACATCGGTATAGTCCACCAACCTGCTTCAATTGTATATTACAATATAATGCAGCATTGAAATCCTTAGCAAAGGGGATAAAAACTACAGATGGGCGAAGCCTCCCAAATCCGTTTCACGGATTTTCTAGCATTTTCCCCCCAAAATCCGTTTCACGGTGTAAAATCCGCAAGCGGATTTGGTCGGTTTTAATGCTCACAGATTCATAAAAAACTTCTTTTGGATACAACGCATTGAAGAATCCGCCAAAGGATTGCAGAATCCGCGGATTGGATTCTTTCAATCCGCCCATGGGTTGCAGAATCCATGGAGTGTATTGGTAATAATAATAAAAAATATGCAAAGTGCGAATCGCCCTTTTTGAGATTGATCTGCTGAAATCCCTGGACCAAAGAAACAGACCGATCCACTGCAGATCCAAATTCTCCCCCCAAAATTTGCCCCGTCTCTAATAAAAACAATGTTTAGAATTCTCCATTTAAACTGCATATTCATTTCTTATCAGAGGAGAAATAAGGAGAAATGTTTATATTGCCTCTCTACCAGTGGCTATTAGCATGCACTTTAGCTATTGTACAGAAAGCTACTGTAGTGCCGACGAGTATTCTAAAACAAATCTTGGGCAATCACCAACAAGACACAGGTACATGCTGGGTTCATGCTGCAACATTTCAGTGACATTTCTGCAGACAGACTAATGGCCCATCGGATTAACAGCGGGGGTCCGTGGCAGTCCCATTCAAACTGAATGGGACTGCCAGGGACCCCTGCTATGTTAATCCGTTGGGCCATTAGTCTCTGCAGAAATGTCACTGAAATGTTTGCAGCATGTACCCAGGATGTACCTGGATCTTGTTGGTGATAGCCCCAGATTTTCCAAGGCAAGTTTAAGGCAAGTTTTAGAATACTCGTCGGCGCACCTGTAAAACATATCTGTGATGCAGAATCTATCTGATTGCACACTTATTATTAATCCAAAACCCTGGACATGATCTGTGGTCAGTATATGGACAAATCAGTTTTCATACATTCTGTCATTATCAAATAAAATTTGCATCAGTGCTTCACAGTGTCCATATTAAATTGTCTTCTATCTCCGTTTGGTTTATTTTTTAGGCTGTTTACTTATATTTGGTTGATAAAAATAGACTTTGATTAACACCACAGCATCAATTAAAACTGCAGATATACAATTCATTTGGCTACTTCAATAGAGAAAAACCTAATCCTTCTCCTAACTCCTACTGGAATGTACATGTATGGAGGAGAGAAAAAGGGGTCAAAGCTTTTTAACTTTACACCATGGATGCACTTACTGTACATACACCAACTGTTGTACAGCACAACAGAAACATGCCACTGGGAATGACGAGCCAATGGAGCGAAAACGATGTAAATTATATTATACAATAGCACAACTTCAACTGTGCCCATATAAAGTTTGAACAATATAAATATATGAGAAATGTTAAGGACAACAGAATATACAATAACAAATACATCATATTGAATATAATTAAATTCTATATGTGTGTAAAATAAATATCTTAAAACACCATACAAAAGTTACATCTAAACACTTCCTAATAATGTTTTGTAATAATACAAGTGATGTATTTCTATTTACCACTTACAGGATAGTTATAGCACTCATTTTGAATGTATATTATAAATATGGTACAACATGTTATGTTTTACAACTTAGTTTAAACATGTACATTATTTCTTTCATTTGGTATACTATTAACCCTTTACCTTTAGGAGCACACTGTACCTAATGAATGTTGCATTATTCTAATACGAAGCCACTGGGTGGCAATGTTAGATGAAAGGCTAACCAACCTATTTTATTAGTATTTCAGCCTTTCATACTTTACATGTGTAATTAACAAATGTATTGTCTGAAAATGTACAAAGTTCTGCAAAATTGTATAAACATTACCAAGCTTCCTTTTATGGCCTTATTCCACTTACGCCAAAGCAGCTGTTTATGAGAAAAAATCCCCCATTGCAGTCAATTGGGATTTTAGACTGAAAACGGCACAAATAGCTGTTTCGGCATATATAGAGTAACTCCATGAATGTTTTGATGCAAGTTTCTTTTTTTTCACACAAATTGTAAAATAAAGTTTAAATATTCTGATGTTTTGGGAATGTTTATATTTTGTTTGTGTATGAAAGAATCCTTATTATATTTCAAAATTGATTGAAGTTGAACCATATAAACAAATGTGTGTATTTTGTGTATATCTGTTAACAACTAACCAACTTTATGACATACTGTGGAAGGAATGTTCTTAATGTAATATTTAATCTCACCCATATTTTTTATGGTGGCTGTTTTCCTAATTTTTTGTTGTGTAGGAGAACTTACAGCCAATAGGTGAAAACTGGATGATTGGGAAGGTACTCTGTTTTGCCAAGTTTTGTCTTATTGCTTGATTTATGTGTAAATATAGTAACATCCAAATATGATCATTCATTTTGCACTGACTAATCTGTGTTATTACTAATTACAGATGCAGTGCTATCTAAATTCCATTTGGGTGCGAGGAAACTGCTGATGAACAGAGTCCCACTGCGGCCAATCGCAGCTCCCTCGCGCCCACAAGCCCAGTAATGCTGGCTTCCCTGAAGGGATTAACACAGCGGGAGTCCCTGGTTCTGAATGTAACTGCTGTCACGTTAATCCTACCGGGCCGCCACCTGTCTAAATAGGGCCGGATTAAGACCTTTAGAGTCTCTAAGCACTGAAAAGTTTACAGTGCCCCCCATATGTAATTTAAAATAAAAACAATATTAAACCGTAAAAAAAATTGCATTTTTTCGAAATGACATAAAATTTACATGTATTCTGAAATTGAAATAGCTTTTTTTTTTTTTACAATTTCGGTAAAAACTGCTTCATTTTTTTATTTCCCAAAAATGTATACAGAATTCATAAATATTTGGCATTATTACTATTATGTTTTTTTTAAGTTACAGATGCAGCTGCCGGGTTTTAGACCACTTGCGAAAGAAAATCTGTGGCTATCTCGCAGTAACTCGGGGGATGGTCCAGAGCAGGCTGAAATGGCCCATCGGATTGACACAGGGGGTTCCTGCGTTTGAATGGGACTCTCAGCCCGGTAGGATTCACACAGTGTGAGTCCCATTCAAATACAGGGACCCCCGCTGTGTTAATTCGATGTGCCAATTGTCTGGCTGCAGAAATCTCGCAGCATTGGATGAATTTTAGTGCAGAATTCTCAAGGCAAGTGATCTACAACCGGCAGTTGCAGCTGTACTATTAAAACAGTATAATACTTACATTTGCTTTGAAAATCGTTACGATATTGAAAATTAGACAAAAGTTTTGTACATACGAAATACTGAATTTTGAATACAATTTTAAACAAACAAACAAATTTTAAATTCATTGTTAGTATAGGTATTCTAATCTTTCTATAGCTCACGTTGCCCAAAACCATACCGAAATGAGATTAAGCGCGAAACGTGGGGGTTACACAAAGCCATGCATTGGCCGCGAAGTAAGGATGCAGCAACGAGCCATAGAGGACTAACATATAAAATGGCGTCAGTCCTGGCATCTAACGGTGAAAATGAGAATAACATTAGAAACTGCAGATGTTGCAACTATTGTGACCTATAATTCAACATGTACACATTTTCCACATTTCACATTTAATTAAAAAATGGCCAACTTTTTTTCATGATGGGCCAAAGTTTTCCACAAAGGGCCAATGTTACCACAGTTTTCGGGATATTTATATATATATCCCGAAAACTGTGAAGCCTTCCTTGTGAAATGCATACAGTTTAGGAAAGAGATTAAGCAGCAATTTTATTCTCCACATCCGATCATCGGGGATCAACTGCACATCTGGGATACCAGCGGTCACGTGGGACGCCAAGACACGTGTGTAGGAGTGCGGAGGCGGTGAGATGTGATATGTATCTGCTGCGATCTCCTGCAGTCTGTACTTTAATGCTTAAAATAATGGCCAGCATGTGAGTATGCATTCTATCAGATTTAATTGATTTTACTATAAAATAATTTTTGCACCTAACATCCGCACTAATATATTTCCTTTCTGTTGTCCCAAATTTGGCTGAGTAGTACAACATCTCTCAGAAATATTCCTATTGATGTTGCCACAGTATGAATTTTGCCATTTTATTTTAAGGAACATGTGAGTACGTAAATCGTACCACAGCTTCATGGATTTCACAATTTATGAAAAACTCCAAGTAAAAGCTCCAGGAAAAGCACTTATATATTCACTATAATGTCTGAATACAAGTGTAATGAACAATGGCATAAGTACAACAATGTATCCACTGCTTAAGTTGGCCGAATAAAAGAAGAGAGGAGAACACATTTAGGGTAGGGTGACTAACCGATCCAGGTAGTCCATTAGGGGCAAATATGTTACCTCAATGTCATAGCTGGTAATGGTAGTCTGAACCGGTGACTCATGTAGCAACTGATGTGGAGACACTACTGCTCCGTGCACAACACCATCTCTCCTCCACTGGCCTTGCGCTCAAATAAAAAGGCACTGCAGCGGGATCAGTACTGCCCGTGTTCGTCGTTCTAATCACAAAAGACCGAATAGGAGAAAATAGTGGATTGGTGGGACTGCAACCCCATTAAAATAGCCGAACTCACCAGATACAGAAAAAGTAAAAAGAAATTGATAACATATTAAAAAACACAGAACAAAATACAAAAAAAGACCTAGTTAATCAGGGATTTATGTGTACATTTTCTGTCATTTGACACTACGGGATGGATCTATTGAGACATTACTTACAGAGATCTTTCCCATGATATTGATGCATTTCTGGGCATATGGGAGATTTATCCACTATTTTTTATATCTGTATGTATTTTGACAGTGCCTTTGCCTTTTATATGCATCTGTATGGGATTATTTGATAAATACAGTACTTCTCTGTTAATCATATATGGTTACACCTCATGTAGTTTTGTCTATACTGGCTAGATAGTACACTACTTTCCTTGTATATACTGAGGTTTTCCTTGTAGTACATATACACCCATATCTGTATGCTGCTGCACCAGTTATTTTATTTGGTTTAGAGTTGGTATATTTACTTTTTGCTTTCACATCTACCTCTACATAGGGGATTACCTATCATTTGATTAGGTCTATACCAACTGTTGTATATATACGGCGCACGCTTCCTAGAGGATGTTAGTTACACCACACTTTATATGTTCATTTATCGATATGATATGTTATTAAAACTATATTATTTTGTCACTTTTAGTCCTATGTGGACATACAGGCAGTCCTCGGTTATCCATCACAATGCGTTACTAAAAATGGTGTTGGGTAGCGAAACGTAAAGCAAAACCCATTTTCCCATAGGAACACTGTTTAAATGAAAGGTTCTGTTCCTAAAGGCATTTTTAATGCTAAAATACACAAAATATTTTACGCAGGCAATAAGATATGCAGCACACACATAAATTATATAGTGCATATACCGTATTATATATATAATATAACATAATATATAATATAATATAAAAATATATTAAATAGTATAATATAATATTATATAATATATATATTATATACACATAAACAACTTTGCAAAGCATTGTAAGAGCGTTGGATAAGCCATTTTGGCGTTGTAAAAATGAACATAGGTATGCATTGCATAGCGTTGGATAAGCCATTTGTTGTAAAGCGAAGCGTTGTAAAACGAGGACTGCCTGTATATGTATATTATATGTCAGCTGATGATTAGGCCTTGGTTAGGCACCATTTGTTAGAGATACAGTAATGATATCTCTTGGAGTAATTACTCCTTTTACTACTTTCCATAGCGAGTGCTAGATATAGGATTATTTTGGGTTCTCTTTGGACCCACCTTGTTATTATATAGTTATCATATCCCCTCTTAGACACCTCTTTTCTAATGTAAATAAATCTTACTTAGCTAGTTTCTACTCATAAGATAGATTGTCCATCCCCTTTATTAATTTTTTGGCTCTTCTCTGCACTCTCTCTAGTTCCAGAATGTCTTTTCTAAGGAGTGGTGCCCAAAATTGTACTCCATATTCAAGGTGTGCTCTTACTAATGCTTTGTAAAAGGAGCATAATTATGTTTACTTCCCTTCCATCCATTGCCCGTTTAATGCAAGATAAGATCTTGTTTGCCTTTGCAGCTACAGCATGACTTTGGGCACTATTGCTAAGCCTGCTGTTTACAAGCACTCCTAAATGTTTCTCCATCAAGGATTCCCCCAATTTATCCCCATTTAATGTGTAAATCGCCAGTTTATTCTTGCATCCCAAATGCATAACCTTACATGTATCTGTATTAAAGCTCATCTGCAATTTACCTGCCCACGTTTCCAGTCTCTCCAAGTCCTTCTGGAGAGAAATTACACCCTGCTCTTATTCTACTACCTTACACAATTTAGTATCATCAGCAAAATGTTCTACTCAAAATGTTCCCTTTTTCAGCACACTATCAGTCACATAGGTCTTGTGCATATCTCCTGTTAGAAGATGTCCAAGAATATATCTGACTTCCTTTAATTTTATATTTGTCTAAGAAAGAATCTGCTAATTATCATTTCCCTGGTGGCTTCAAGCAGATATTTCTATTCTGACCTGGTCAGCATGAGGTTCATCATATAGATATTTGTGATTTGTGCCCCCTTATGCTAAGTCTTGTTTATGATTATTTTTCCTACCGACCTATCAGAAATGGTTTAATCTGTTGTATATTGACACTTCTTGGATTTTGCCCATTGGTATTCCTGTATACAGTTAATATTGGGTGATACTGTTAGAATAATTTCTAAAAGCTTAGTTATTCCATTTTGGGAAGTATCCTGATCATACTTTGGAAATCCTTAATTTTGATGTTTGGTTATGGAATCCTACCCGTGGGCATTATAACGAGGGTGTCTGGGGCTTTACAAAACGGTGTCTAATTTTGAAATTGCGTTTTTAATTAGGGCTCCAGCACCTGATGGTTTTTGGTATTGCTTACAGGTTTATGCTTACACAAATCATTAGCACTTGGTGTCTTTAGGTTTGTGCAAAGACATTTCATAAACGTGAAGGCACCGTGTGAATCACTGGATAACTGATACTGTATGGGTTTTTTTTTCAACGTTATATTAATGTAGTCTCGGTGTGTAAACCAATAATTTAAAGGCCTGTTCATCAGTAGTAGTGACCCCTTTGGCAACCTATTATTGGAATTTCTCACCCTTTTTTATTTTCTTTCCTATTCAAGATTTGGGCCTTAGGTGATCCTTGACAAATGCTGTCATCCTTTCCTTGGATATTAACCATATTGAGGGATAGATCTGTTTAATGTCTCTTTTTATTGGTTATTGCGAACATTGTAGTATTATTTATTTATTTTATTTATAAAATGTTTTACCAGGAAGTAATACATTGAGAGTTACCTCTCGTTTTCAAGTATGTCCTGGGCATTGAGTTAAGATGACAAATAATACATGGTTACAAATACATAGTTACATAAGTGAACAGGGTGTATTATCCGTTTGCAATCCAGGGGGAGCATATAAGGGAGATAAGACAAAATACAATCTAAGTGCAGACAGTTTGATAACTTGTGGATTAATTCAGCAATCTCTCCTCGGTCACAGTATTGTGATACATGCATTATTTATATGTTTTTATTGTAAGTGTTCAATTTTAAAACCCCATAAAGTCACGTTTTTTATGATTGGTCTGCACTATGGAAATCTTTTCTCTTCTATATACACCGCTGCTTTGCTGAGAGTGGAGGTCTCCATTATTCATTGGATTAGAAGTCCTTCCTGCAAAGACCACTGTGTCACACTGCCCGTTTTTGACTTACATCTTGTAAGTAGGCCACACATATGAGCCAAGACTAATCACTGAATTAATCCACAAGTTATCAAACTGTCTGCACTTAGATTGTATTTTGTCTTATCTCCCTTATATGCTCCCCCTGGATTGCAAACGGATATCGACGAATTGTGGGACTAGTGGAACCAGTCCCTACCAGCTGGGTTTGAGCAGGGGGTTTTAATTCATTTTTTCACGTTATTCATCACGTTTTCACTGCATTTTGTTTATTTATCACTTGATTTAAATTTCATTCACTGTATAATATAAGTGAACACTAGTAGAGTTAGCACCTTTCTTTCACTATTACACAACATGGTGTATTAGCCATGGTGAGAGTAAGAAAACCTTGAGCACAGGGCTATTCATTCTGACTTAAAGAAACATGATCAATGTATGTTGGCCAATTTAGTGGTACTGACATTTTTATTTCCTTAAATATTTTATTTCATAACATTGCTGAAACACCCTTACTTCGGCACATTTTAAATGTGGTCACAGATTCAAGCCAGTTGCATATATTTCAAAGCCAGGTTATTCCTTTAATCTAGGGGATCTACTTTCATCACATATCTGACCTCATGTGCCAGGAAACCTACAGTAGTTTCCTTAAATTGATTGCGCAAGGAGAGAAGTTGCTTTTAGGGTATGCTTGTCATTACAAACCAGTGCAGTTTTATATTAGCAAGTGCAGACCAATGATAAGTCAAAAGCTAAAGTATACTGGTTTCTTTACAAAATCTGGGGCATCTGTGAAGTATACTGTGAATGCATGAAGTTACAAAGTTGAAGTGGTGCTCCTTTAATACTTCTACACACGGTTCCCCCTTTTTAAGGTTTAAGTGTGCTATTATTATCATAATTTATTTATAACGTGCCAACGTATATTCCGTAGCATAATACTGTACAATAGGGTTGGAGGATGAAAGACAATAAAATAACAAACATTAACATATATTGTTACAGTAGGTAAGGAGGGCCATGCCGCAAGGAGCTTATAATCTATAAGGACAGTGTAGACGGACGTTCACAGAGGTACACAATTAGGAGGCTTTATAATGTGAAATTATAATAGGATTTATTGTGCCTGTTCCTTTTCATCAGGAAATTATCCAAACACAGGGGGGGGAACAAAGCTTCCATTCACTTGAGAGTATTTCTAGTGAAATCCTATGCAATTAGTTCACATCTCCATTAGTTAAGCATGTCTCGCAGCCCCAAACACATAGCATGCAATAAGCAGATATAAGCAGTCTCTTAAGAATAAAAGTCTTATCTGTTTCTTGGAGGGAAAATCTTCTCACTTCATGGTTCAGCTTCAGGTGTAGTAGTTTTCCCTGTGTCTTGAAATCAGCTCTGCTGTGCAGAGCTCAAGACCGGTCAGCTCCAAAGGTCAGCTCTCAGTCAGAGCTAAGGAGTCACTTCCTGTCTCAAAGGCAGGCTTTTTGTAAACAATCTAATCAGGCAGGTGGTGTTTAGTAATTAATTACCACACTGCTAGATTAAAGGCACATTACTGAACAGGGATAAGTCCCCTGTTACAGACAGGTAAAGGGAAACATAGGGTAAAAGGGGATGTGAAGGTTGGTGTGTTTTGGAATTATAACAGAGCAGATATAACATCAGCTACTGGCTGACACCCTTTGGCTGTCCTTTGGATGCCACTAAAGGATACCACATTTGAGATGATGCAGATGTAGCTGAAGAGGTTCTGAAAGAATTCAGCTGTGCTATAGAAGTCCTTTACTCCAGGGCAATAAAAATTGCAGCGGGTGGGGCTGACAAAACACATTGCAAGTAATACCAGATATTAACCCCTAGCATGCTGTTTCTGTGCAGAGTGAGCAGCTCTTCAGGAACCCTTTCAGATGTCGGCCTTTAGGGCAATGCAGATGTAGGCTGAAGAGGTTATCAACTAGAGTTGCTATATAAAATAATGTGTAAGTTGTGTGAGGAGCATGTTTTGTTAGTAGTTACCCATAATTGTTTCACCATAATTAACTTATTGTTTCTTACCAGTCTGTAGGTCAGTGGTTTAGATTAAGGTACATTCATACCTTACAGCTTAGGTCAGTCATGATCCCCTTAATATATTTGTCCCGCAAAGGACATACAGTACATAATCTTAGTATAAGGGATCTGTCAGAACATCCAGGATGACTGCTGACAGGAAGTGACATCACCTTCTCTGAAGCTACCACGGCCATCTTGCCTCCTGGCAATCCCTGCCCTCACAGGAAGTAAGCCTCGCTTTGGACCTCATTGCCAGCAGCTGTCTCTGGTCTTTAAATAGAAGGGAGTTGCTTTCCAACCTTGATCGTGCAAAGTACTTGTACCTTGTCCTGTCTGAGCTCTGCCTTGCCTTTGTTTTGCCTACCGCCTGTCTCGACCTTGGAACCGGACCTGACCACCCTTTGTCAGCCGCTTGACTCGACCTTGGAACCGGACCTGTCTACCATTTGCCTGCCACTTGCCTCGAGCCCGGAACCGTGCCTGACTACCCCTGCATCCCAGGCCTCTGATCCCAGGCCAAGGTTAGTGCATTACTTCCTAACTCTGCATTGCGGGTCCGTATCCTGTCATGCAGTCAGCAACGTAACACTTAGCAAGCTCAAAACCCAAATCCACAATATTATATATATATATATAGTGGTGTTACTGGGAAGGTGACCTCAAAAATACAACAGTAAACAAAGAAGGACTTCTTTGTTTACTATCCGACATTGGAGGCTGTGGTCTTGTACACAAATGTACAGTTCTATTTTAGTTAAAAAAAAGGCAGGTTTATGCTATGAGAATGTAGTTTACCTTTATTTAGTTTCATAGTTCAGCAAAATGTAAAGAGATTCATTGTAAGCACTGTGTATGCTCATCCCTAACATGATAGAGTTGTGGGCGAAGATGAAACAAGGTTGTGGCTAAAATATTGGAGAATTGGTGGGGTATATTATTATAACATTTTGAATCTGAGAACTCTATAGTTGGTCTATTTGGCTTTAAACATTGGGTCGTGCCCCTTTGGGTCTATTCTGTTTAGGGAGTGTTCCCTCTTATAATAATGGGTATTAGATGGGGATATCCTGCAGCAGCAGGGATAACCAGCTGTGGCAATGTCATGGACGCAAGCTCACTGACAGGGAACCTGGCAAGGTAATCTGGTTGGTAATATAATTTAATACAGCTGTGGCCAGGTGCTGTGTTTTTGTTTAATTGAAAAGGTTGAGAAGGGATCTAGGGCCTGAGCATGCTACGAGTTGCACTGATACGTACAGCCGTTACTCTGCCCTGAAATTCATATTTTATCAAATACTGACGGGAAACATAACTATTTCACATGGCCCCTAATATTTCTGTACATTTTGCTATGCTTGAGTTATACAAAAATAATAGATTTTCAGTGTTCAATCCCCCTTAGTGCAAAGGAAACGTCTGTAATGTCTGTAGTCACGAACAGATGTGCAAAAGTTTAAGTTGCAAAATACAAAGAAATATATTATCTCATTTCGACAAATCAAAATTGCCCATGGCAATTACTTTTTTCATTTTAAAAAGTACACAAACTGGGACTGAACAGATTTTTACTGGCTGTTGGTGTTGGGACGTGCCCTCTGAGTTTGGCAAATCTTTCAACAGGGTTTAATTTCCGATAAACTGAGGCATTGCGAAATGTACTAACAAAATAAATAGAGAGCACCAGGGATCAGCAGAGAACAATCTTGCACTTGGACTGTGAAGAATACTTTTGGATTTATTCCATGTACATTGTGTGCTGCACTTTTCTGAAAAACAAGTCTCTTATAGCCGGTAAGTTGGAGTTTGCTCAGTATTAATTTTCGATAAGTGATAGTGCATGCAAGTGAATAATTGACTGTAATGTAACCAAAAGATACATTTTATGAGAATGCGAATATCTAGAAGTTTTTTTTTATAGCAGTCAAAGTAAACATTCCCAAATATAAGAATAAATTATTATTTTAAAAATATATTTTTTGAATACAATATATATTGTTCAATAACCCTAAAGTAACAACTGTGGAATTTCAGACAGCTGCAAATTCACATTTACGTAATTCCCTTTGTTTCCGAGAACTCTTGGCATGAGACAGTACTGTACAGTAGATCACATGAGGGAATCCTTTCAGTCAACAGGTCTCACTTATGTGAGAATTTTCTCATTTCATTTTCTCAAAACATCATGAACCAGAGAAGATTTGACTACTTTCATGCAACATTTCACAGAAATCGGCAAGCTTTGCAAAAACATGTCCTCGAGCATTAAAAGTCAAAGTGCATTGTCACGTATCAAAATTGACAAAATTATCAAACTTTTGAACAATTAACTTTTTTGCAAAAACCTGAAATGTAAGAAAAAAAAGACAAAACATTTTATGAATCAAATTTGGAGACATTCTACTTACGATTTATATGAAAGTACAAGATACTGTTAATGTGTGTTTATTTTACAAAAAAATAGTTGGGGTTTTGGTTTTTGACAGTCAATTAGAGAGGATTTGGAAACAAAATAGCCTCAGAAACAGTGTTTTTCTTGTTAACACAAATCTATTACTTTTTTTTGCAGATTTTTGGACCTCAACTGTTCCACTAATTTTTAAGTCTAGGCATTTGCACTTAGAATTTGTTTTTGTTAATATTATATTTAATGTATTAGTTGTTTGTTATATATATATATATACATACAGCTCAACCCCGTTATAACGCTATCCGTTACAATGCGAATCCGCTTATAGCGCGATGCAAGCGCGGCTCCCAATTTTCGTATTTCTGAATACTTTACAACACAATTGTTGCCATCTTAAATACTTTATTGTGCAACGCATACAATTGTACATTATTTCTAACGCAATCCGCTTATAACGCGATGTGATTCTTTGGACCCCAAAAACAGCGTTATAATGGAGTTGATCTGTACTTGCATCTCTTATAGTTATGAGTAGCACTCAGCACCTCGTGGTGCTACAATATCTATGAAAGTCTGATAAGAATATATGCTATTATATTATGTTGTTTCTTACGTACAGTATGAATATTTTTCCATTGCTAGCATCATTAAAAATGCTGGAGGGGTAGAACTAATTTGGTAGAAAAAATGGTATTCAGGAGAAGTTAGTGTTGTGCCTCTCCTTAGCAGCAGAGATGTGCACTTGCTAAATGCGTTTAATGCAGTGTGTTTCGGGTAGATTTTAAGAAAGCAATATAGAGTCAGAGAAAAACACAATCGTTTGTACAGGGTGTACATGTATCTTCCATTGTATCTTTGCTATCTGTCTTGTTAATTATATATACCTACGGTATACAGATGTAGAAACAGTAACTGTCTTTGGAGCAACGGCCCATAAAGCAAACGTCTGCCACGCCAGAGACAGTGTCTGCCATTAGCTCGTTGAGTGGGGTTCATGCTTCCATATCAGACCTTCCGCAGCACTAATCACCAGGTGTTAGGACCACTGCCATTTGGCTTCATCTGCATTACTCTCACTTTATATCTTTTTTTCTTCATGTGCTTCTTTATACATACAGTATCAAAAATCTTTTTACTCCAGTTACCTTTCTTATTGCATCTATTTCCAAAGAATCCAAGAATATTGCTCTATTTAATCCTTTATTACCACATGAAGCTACATACTGTAGTTTTCTCTCCTACTACTCAACCTCAACAACATCACTCTGCTAACAATTAACAGTGGGGTCAACACATTTCCAAACAACTTTGCTCTTACTCCCTGAGAGGACAAAGTGCAAAAGTATCTGGTGTGCTGCTGAACCAGGGCATGTATGTAATTGTATAATACAGACTTGGTACTGTATTCACCAAAGCACACTGCTACCCACCCCATAAAAACAGAACATGCGCCCTTTCCACTGAACAACCTCCACTACAATCAAAGTAAATGAGAGACATTACTGCCCAACTAAAACACAAAACACACAGCTTCACTATTGAACAAATATGGCACTGCTGACATTGTCCATTGCCCTGACATTCAACAACAAAGCACACTGCTCCATTACACAAAGCATGTGTAATGTTCTGTTTGTTCTGTTTATCGGTGAACAAGTCCCAGAAAGACTTGTATGCTTGTCCATTATGCTGTCCATCCAATTGAAGATATATTGTGTATCCTCCATTTGGGTGTAATGCTGTGTGAGCGGGGCCTAAAGCTGCAGTTTACTGGAAAAGAAAAAAAGGGAACACATCACGCAGTCTGCCTGGTCCACAACTTTCTAGTGCACTCAGTGTAGATGTATACTCACATTTAGTGTGTCTTTAATAAGCATATAGGGAATATTAATAATCCCTCTGGGTGGAGTATTCCTCAGGTGGACCCACGATGGAAAAATATTAGGATAGATGGATTGTAAAAAAATAGTTGTTTGTTAGCTCCTAATATTTAACAAAAACAAAAGGAAAAGCAGAAAACACATATAAAGGGTTAAGAGACCTGTAGGTTATGGCCTTATGACGAGCAAGTATTAGCACTTAATGTGGTTTAATAGAGAAGAATGAACCACCCCTGCCCATTGCTGCCCACATCTCTTACCTTCTCCAGTGTTGCACTATTTTGTTGCTGGGGTTTTTTGGGGAAGGTAAGTCTTGTTATGTTTGTAAATCCCAGTTAATGTCGTGTTATTTGGCTTTAGTGAATCCTGCATTATAATTTAATGATCATTACATTAGGTTAACCTATCGCTAAAGAGGCCAAAGGAGCTTAATGCATCTGGGTCACAGTCTTTATAAAATAAATATATATCCTTACTACAAATTGTTTTCTATTTTATTTTTCAGACAATGGAAAAAGACGGTTCAAATCTGATACCCTTGAGCTCAGATTTTACAGAAAGGCGTGACCGCATTTGCATTTTTGGAACTGGAGATTTTGGAAGATCACTTGGAATTAAGATGCTCCAGAGGGGCTTTTCTGTAACATTTGGAAGTCGGAATTCCAGTAGTGTCAGCTTACTCCCTGAAGGAGCTGAGGTGCTAAGTCATGCTGAGGCAGCGCAAAAATCCTCCATCATCTTCTTGGCAGTTCACAGAGAGCATTACAGTTTTCTTACTGAGTTAATTGAAGTCTTGGAAGGAAAAATTGTAGTAGATGTCAGTAACAACCTTAAAATAAACCAATACTCTGAATCTAATGCAGAATATCTTACCCAAATTCTACCTAGAGCTAAGGTAGTTAAAGCATTTAATACAGTGTCTGCATGGGCTCTGCAATCAGGTACTTTGGATGCAAGCAGACAGGTAAGGACAAGTTATGTCTAAAAGATTAATGAGGATATTAATTTTAATTATGTTGGCACAAAGATAGCTTTGCACAGTTAAGAAACAATTAGGAAAAGACTTGAACTATAAGGCATATGCATTGAAAACAATGTTTGTTACTTATTAAAATGCCAGTACCACACAAATCAACGAATGGCCAGCCCAAGGGGTGAAAAATTTAATAGTACACACATTCAATATACACTGTAACTTTACATTAGTAACCAAAAGAAAAAAGAGAAAATAAAATATCATTGTTTTTTATATTTTTCTCACCATATTTGAGTGCGCGAGTTCCATTAAACTGAAGGGACCCCCGCTGTGTTGATCTGATGATCCATTACAGACTGCTGTGGACTATCTACAGTATCTGAGTGGTTACGAGATGCTCAAGAATTTTCCTCAAAATTGGTTCTGAACCGGCAGTTGCATATGTAGCAAGTATTCAAGACATTTAATTATTATATTGGCAAAGTACTTTTCTGGACCTATACTATAATACATACAGTAGTATTCATTTCGAAAAGGCAATCGATTTAAATTTCGTAGACCCCAAAAAATATTTAGAACAATATCATCCAAAAACAATTAGTTATATGGTATACATCAAGTATCCATATGGTTCATCACAAACAGCTATATTATTTCCTAATTTTGTCTTATTGATTTTTATGATTATATTTGATGGTGTATAAGGGGAAATATTTCTTTCATTGCTTTCTAAAATGTATAGTTGTGGTGGCAGAAGGTAGAATGAAAGCATGGGTCTGCTGGTGCCGGCAACAGTCACTGATCTCTCTCAGCTTTGTTCAGCGGTCATCTCCATCTGCTCTGTAGAGCATGTAAAGTAGCATACTGAAAAATACTTTGTAGAACAATTGAGAAAGATATGCAAACCTGCTGTTTTTCCGTTTGCTAATTTTTTTGTAAATTGCTTTTAATGTTAAGAAAATGGGCAAAATGTAGTTTTATAAAGTGTTTTTAGACTTTGGCAAAAAACGGAAAATGTCCCAATTTTTCCATATATCCATAACATGAGATTACATGGCCAATGGAACCTGCACACTGCTCATGTTACCCCTACTAATTTTTTTTGGGGGGGGAAACAGCTAAATTTGCTGTGTTCGCAAACTTTGGCGAAACGTTATAGTACATTATAGTACATCTATAAATCAGCACTTACAAGGTGTAGAAGGATATCATATGTAATGTAACTTTGTTGTATTGTTCTATGCATTTTCTTAAATAGTCTACAGTATTTGGTTAGACCGGCACTCATAAAGTTAAAAACTGAAAATAAATAATTTATTCCTTTAATCCATTGCAAATATATCCTGTTTCATTTAACTATTGCTTGAGATTAACATACGGTATAACGAAGGGATTTCATGTTGCATATATTCATTGTAGGAAAAACTTGGGTATAAAATAGCATAATGAAGCAACGTTTAAGGCAAACTTACAGTTTCCTCAAGATTATAGGCATTTCTTGGCCATTTAAGTATAGAATTTAGATATGTCAAAAAGCCTAATTTCTAACTTTTTTAGTGTTTAACTCATATTTATATACTTTATTAATATTTAATTTTACAGATGTAGCTCGTGACATTGTTTACATCTGTAATGATGCTCGTCTCAAGCAGGAAGTGACCTGCAGGGCGGAGGTAGGAAGGTGAAAGAACCGACCTGAACCGAGGGACAGAGTCATGATAGAGTAGTGAGTCGTAGGCCGAAGGTCAGGGCTGGCAGCAGAGTTGCGTAGTCGGTGTGGATACAGAGGTCAAGGCAGGCTGAAGACAAGGATAGCTGAAGTACGTGAGCCGGGTCTGGTAACGAGGAAGACAATAGGTAAGCGCATTGCATGAATGGAAACTTTGCTCGGCAACTTCCTGCTTACAGGGCTGTCCTTTTAAAGGAAGTTGCCCGGAGCAAAAATGGATGATCCTGGCACAGAGGGCGAGCAAGAGCAAAATCCCGGACCGGACACTGAAAACCCGGAACAAATTTTGCCAAACCTCATAATATCCTGAACCACAAAAACATAGAATATCACTGCGTTTCCAGAAGATTCAATGGTAATGTTTGCATGGTATATAACAATGTATTATTCCAGAGAGAACAATGAAGCCAACTACATCTGTAAATTGTAAAGATTGCTCTCAGTGGTCAAAAGTTAATACGATACACAAGTTAGACTAAATGATGTGATAGGCAAGTGAACAATGTAGGTAGAAATCTAATAGATACAATGCATATTTTGTTCTAAAAAACAGATGTAAAAGTCAATTTGTACTTTAGGTTTTTGTGTGTGCAAATGACAGCAAGGCGAAACACATGGTGATGGACATTATACGTGCTGTGGGGCTGATACCACAAGACCAAGGATCCCTTCTGGCAGCTAAAGAAATAGAAAATTACCCTCTACAACTTTTCCCAATGTGGAGACTTCCCATTTACATATGTGCTGGATTGACTATACTTGTTTTTCTTTACTGCATTTTAACTGATGTGGTCTATACCGCTGTCACCGAAGTAAAAGACATTTCATTTCGTATCGCAATTTCAATTCCAAACAAGGTCTTCCCTATTGTTTCACTTATGCTACTGGCCTTGGTTTACCTTCCTGGAGTATTTGCTGCCATTATTCAATTATATCTAGGAACAAAGTACAGCCGTTTCCCTGATTGGCTGGACCGATGGATGTTATGTCGAAAACAGCTTGGGCTAGTAGCCCTGTCATATGCATTTCTGCATGCTATTTATACTCTTGTTATTCCTATTCGCTATTACGCGAGACATAGGACAAGCAGCAGCATCATTGCACAGGTAATTAAATAAATATTTTGACACTAACCAATTTTTTTTCCGTTCTAATAATGTATTTCTGCTTTCACTTTGTGCTAGTCCTTTTAAAGTCTCATATTATTTATCTTTTCCATAAAAGTTTATGCAGGGTTTCTGAGAAACAAAATCACACAAAAAATGTTGATTTACAGTTAATTGTTTCAAAAGTTGAAGGCAAATTCTGATTAAACATAAAAATATACAAATATTCAGTTCCCCATTTCACAAAAAGCATACCAAAAATAATGTTTCTTACTGTACATTGAGTATTAGAGTTTAAAACATACAAAATTTGGTCTGGTCCATAGAAATTTCCCTAGATTAAAATGAAGCCCTAATTTGGTCGAGTTATTAAAACAATTACTAAATGGGTAAGTATTAGCACACATTTACTCCCTTTTCTGGATCTGGGCCTTAGGCTTTATTTTACATAATCCAAAGCAGCTATTGAAATCAATGGGGAAAAAAGCCCAAACTACCATTTTCAACAATATAAAATAAGGCCCTTAAGGTTCAATCTGTCAGCTATAATTATAGAAAACATGTTATTAGTAGTAAAGCAATTATTTCCCATGCAAGCAATTACAGTAACATCAGAGAACACACAAATACAGGGAAATGTATCAGTATCATAACCTTTGAAGCATAAGCATTACTGGTGCGACAGAATTGATTTGTGTTTTCGAGTGGAATCTGGTAAAGATGGCAACTCACATACACCAATATACATTTTGAGGAAATAATTTGACACACCTTAATTTCACATTACAAATATTAATAGCAAACAAAAACTAAGTTCCCATAAAGCACTAAATAAACAAACACAGTATTTGCCAAATATGAAAAATAGAGGTTTTTTTAACTGAAAATAAAAAGGGTAGAGTGTGAAACGAGTTGGTGGTTATAAAAGAAGTGAAGTGTGGAATAATAACCAAGCCCAATTTTACAGTAGGATGTGTCACCGTTTGCATTTTTAACTGGTAGAGTTTTCCTTTGCATGTTTAAATTCACCTAGCCTGAGTTTGCATTAAACTCAGATTATACCATTAAAAGGAATACATGTAATGAAGAACTTTCCATGCCATTTAATTGAGAATTGGCTCATATACAGAAAAATATGCTCCACGTACCACACACCATAGTGTAGAAAGTAATTGAATCACTTCAAATAAAAGCAGAATAAAATGTACTCACAAACAAACAAATAAAAGCTAATCTGTGAGTCTCAATCCACATTCCTTGTGTAGCAATGACTCCCAGATGATGTCCGTGCAACATGTATGCCTCTAATGCTAATTCTATATGCTCTCAGTGTCTCCTCAGTGCTTCCTCCAATTACGCTAAAAGTGTGCGAGGGTCACAAAACTTCCCCTATGTGTTTCACATACTAGTGTAGCTTTATAAATGAGTGTCAAGCAAGTCAATTGAGGATACTGTACTGTCTACCAATGAGAAAGATTGCCTGATTGCTCAGGTAAACCCCTAATGGTTCAGTCTGTACACGGGGAATAAGAGGTAGCATCTTGTCTTTAGTAATGAATCGTACTAAATATCTTCCTGTGCCAGGTGAAGGTGGCGTCCCAGCTTGTCTAGAGTAGATAGGATTCTAAATATCGTATGCAAGAAGTTTGGAAAAGTACATTGTAATATTTATAAAATTACACTGAGATATTAATTATTTTTAACTCGGTCTCATAAATAAATAACTACTATTTGTTTCTTTAACTAGATAAAAAACAATGACACCAGTCCCTTTGTGAATATGTCCGCTTGGCGTACTGACTCTTACATTGCTCTTGGAATACTAGGATTCTTCTTCTATTTTCTCTTGGGTATAACTTCCTTACCATCTGTCAGCAATACAGTCAACTGGAGGGAGTTTCGATTTGTTCAGGTACAGTATGTTCAAAACTATTTTATTTAGTTTATTAAGCAGTTTTAAGATTAAAAATTTTTTTTTTACTCTTTGTGAAATGGAGCCTCAAAATGTGAAAATATGTATTATGCATTTGCATAGAGACCAATTAATGGAAAGGGAGTAGAGGTTTGTCTATTTGAAGGTATATTAATGAGCCTTCTGCTAAAATGCCATCACTCCTCTCCAGCAAAAGGCATATTTTGCTTACCTGAGAGAGGACAGATTTCTGTTCATGACTTTCAGGTGATCGGCAAACTCACAACTTAATGAAAAACCCATTAATACTGTATGTAATGTTGTGAATTTGCCTCTTGAATGCAAAATTAGCAAACTGCACAAACTGGACATTTTCCTCTTTAATTCAATTGCTAAAACTCTTACGTATTCTCTATTTTCTTCTGTCCTGACTACTGTAACCTTCTACTGTCTAGCCTTCCTACATCTCACATTTCTCCTACACAATACATCCTAAATGCTCCTACGAGAATCCCTTAACTTTAGTCCCACCTGCTTAAATCCTGTTACTGGTTTCCAATTTAATCCAGTTTTAACTACTAAATTCTCATCTCTCTTTAGAGGCTTTGCCTTTGACAGTCTAAATATACAGTATCAGTTTTAATGATCCTTGTCCTGTTTCTGAATATATATAGTAGCAAATATTTCCATTTGCTATATGCTTTGCAGTGGAGGGTTTTTGTCACTTTTTTTACCCACCATAACTTAACTAAGAATATATATATATATATATATATATATATATATATATATATATATATATATATATATATATATATATAGTGAATAGATGAGAACAAGGCACTCTGTCAGGTAGATAAAGGTGGGTGCAAATTCTATATAAATCAAATAAGCAATACGATACTGTAGTAACCATGTCTCACTAAATACAAAACTTTTTTGACAACTTTGTGGAGTGCTGCCTCTGATATTCGCTCAAACGGTATCGTATTGCTTATATATATATATATATATATATATATATATATATATATATAGGGCAAAAACCCTCCACTGCAAAGCATATAGCAAATGGAAATATTACTGTATGCTCATTTGCATGTCTTAGACAGGTCTGCAAACCCACCTTTCACCATTATCACCCAGCACACAGCACTTCCACTGCAGCAAGGGATTCTGGGAAATGACATGCAAATGAGCACACAGTGCCACCTTTTGCACCAAAACCATTTTTAACATGGTTCCCTATAGGCTTAAGTTTGCTGCATGGTCACAGCTTTGAGCACAGCCAGGGTTAAGATGCATAGCTAGTAAACCCACCCACAGACAGCCATTTCGACCTTGATGGGTTTCATCAGTGTGGAGTTGGTTATACCAGCTATGCAAAAATGAAGCAATGAGGATGGGGTTTACCATACTTAGTTAAGTTATGGTGGGTAAAAAAGTGACAAAACCCTCCACAGCAAAGCATATAGCAAATGGAAATATAGGGAACCATGTTAAAAATGGTTTTGAAGCAAAAGGTGGCACTGTGTGCTCATTTGCATGTCATTTCCCAGAATCCCTTGCTGCAGTGGAAGTGCTGTGTGCTGGGTGATAATGGTGAAAGGTAGGGTTGCAGACCTGTCTAAGACATGCAAATGAGCATACAGTTATATTTCCATTTGCTATATATATACACATATATATATATATATATTATATTAACTCAACGTTTCTCAACTCTTGAGAAAGATCCCAGTGGAGACCGAAACCTTGAGTCAATAACTTTCCCTTTTTTGCATATAGGAGTGCCTGTCCTTTTCTTGGTAGACAGGAAGATCAGGTTGAGGGGTGTGGGAGAAAGAAAGGTCACCATAACACAACTGTTTTTAAACACTGACAAAACTGTAACAATGGTATTTGGTACCAAGGCTAAATTTCTAAAGCTACCAATGGCTGAGCTTCAGATCAGAACCAGCTCTAATACCATCCTATTCCCTGTCACTAGTTTGAAATATCGGGGCATATGATTTGACTCCCATTTACCATTTGGGTGGCACGTTGATACCGTGACATCCAAATCCTTTGCCAAACTAGGTGTACTTTATAGGACAAATTATCCCTGTGTCTGCTGGTCAGAAAGCGGTATCGCACAGCAAATGCTAATACCAATTATAGACTATGGTGACATAGTATATGGCGCAGCACACCAAACCCACCTTAGTAAAATAGACACCCTCTACACTTCAATATGCCGCTTTGTCCTCCAATGTAACTACAACACACATCCCTGCGAAATGCTCAAAGAACTTGATTAGCCATCACTTGAGTCGAGGCATAAAGTTAATTTTTTCCTGGTTTGCCTTCAAATACTTCTCGGGCAAGCTACCCGCCTATCTGAACAAGCTCCTCGCCCCTACCATACACAACACATCACCTGAGATCTAAATCCAAAAGACTGTTCTCGGTCTGTAACTGTCCATGAAATGTTTTTAAAATGATGTATAATCCTGTTCATTTAATGTAACTATGTATTTATCATCATAACTCTGCCCAGGATATACTTGAAAACGAGTGGCAACTCTCAATGTATTACTTCCTGGTAAAACATTTTTATAAATAAATGAATAATAAAAGAGAGCAATTTCCAAGTACAGAGTCAGACTGAACCAAATTTCAGTTATAGCAAAAAGCTGCAGAGAGCAAAGAAGAAAAAGTCATGCACAGAAAGGAATTTGTATGAAAGGGACCAGGCATGCCAAAGGGCACAAGATGCGCTTTAAATGACCATATTTACTAAGCCATTCTGTAAGGTATTTTATAGAGTACAACTGTTTAGTAAGCGTGTCCCTATACCTTATGCATCAAAGCATTATAATTGTAAACTGGTATTTATCTCAATCAATCTCAATTTTTGTTTTTCAGTCAAAACTGGGATACCTTACATTGGTGCTGTGCACAGGACATGCCCTGATCTTTGGCTGGAACAAATTCCTTAATGTGTCTAGATACAGGTGGTATCTTCCTCCGGCATATACACTGTCTCTTGTAGTTCCTTGCATTGTGCTGGTCTTAAAGCTCATTCTTATAACTCCATGTGTAGACAAAAGAATTACACAAATCCGTCAAGGATGGGAAAAATCTTCTAAAATGGCAAAAGAGACTTTGTAAATGGTAAATTATCAATACAGTTGTATATACAGTATTACAGATCACATCTGTGTTCAGTTGGATGGACCTACTATAGAACTGTAGTCTACTCTTGATTAGATAGTGAACATGTACGGCGAGTTTCATGTTTGATGAAGCTCTGTGTTAACACAGAATAGGCACAGTATTCCACGATATACTGTGCTGATAAGTACTGTATGATGTGTGTGGCTTTATGGATAAGTGTTTAGTACAGTAGGTGGTATAAATATCCTTTGTTTAATCAATTACCAACATCGGCTTTTTTCCAATTTAGTAAAACTATATTTGCAGGAGAAAGAGATATACTGTAAGGGACATGCAGTGGCTTAGCAAAACCAATACAAAATAAAAAGCAGGGGATTTGGAAATTATTATTTTTCAGTCTTTAAGTATGTAATAATTATCAGGAACTGAAAGTGAATCAAATTTCCAATGCTATATTTATCGATAAATGAGATCATTTTTTTTAAGAAGACCATCCTAACAATTAACAAGAAGTTTCAGAATCAGAATTCATTTTCTATACTGTATTTGGAAAACTTTTAAAAATAAGACAATGCATTCTGCATGTACTGTAGACTTTATTAGGACAGTATTCGTCAATATAAATATTTGTGTCAATTTTATGTTAATCTTTTTAAATTCGAACATTTATAATGCCATTTGTGTTTTTTGGCTTACTTTTCTGCTACTTTTTCTACATACTTTTAATTATAAAAGCGGAACATGTAAATCAATTTATTGTTTAATAAAAATGTATTTAAATTTATTAAAGTATACTAAAGTTGTCCTGATTCATTTCACAATAACCATGTCAGATTCTGAACTCTGCATGTGCTGGAGAACTCTGTGCTGGACTCTTCTTTATTACAGTGAAGTGAGTAGTGATAAGCACTTTTTTTTGGCGACTTTAGATCTTCAGCGGATCAGCTGGTTCCTTTGGGCCTCAGATTTTAGTGGATAACTCTCAAAAAGGGCGATTCGCGTTTTGCACATTTTCTTTATTATTACACAGTCCACCAACGGTTTGCGGCATCCACGGATTGGATTCAACAAATACATCCACGGGTTGTATCCAATTACGGATTTTGATTAATCCACTTGGATTGAAACCGCCCGGTGCTGGCAGAATGCACACAGACAGCAATTGCACTCAAAACAAAAAAAGTCAACACATCTCAAATTCTACCCCAAATTGAATGAAACAAATATAATAATATAGATTTATAAAGGACGACAAAAGGTACCCCAACAAAAAACAACGCAATACAATGGATAAATTCATGGACCAAACAGGCACTAACAGGAAAACTAAAGCAAAAGAAAGGGAAGCAAAGAGGAAAACTAGCCCAGCAATGCAGTTCCCGGAACTATATGAGGAGGAAGGCCACAGCAATACAGTACCTGGAAGAAAAGACCAAATAATGACACCCGCAGAGGCCACAGCTAAAGAGGTCATGAAACGAATGTCCCCACTATTTGAGGAGAAGATCTCAGTCCTCAAACATAATGCAAGAAACCCGAAACACAAATTAGCTCGCATGGGCAAAGACTTGAGGAAAATATAACTCAAGGCTGTGAAACAGAACTCCAAAAACTGCAACTCAAATTCGAAACAAAAAATAAAACTATAATAACAATGCAAGAAAAATGAGAGGACCTGAAGAACAGAGGCCACAGGAACAATTTAGGAATCATCGGCTTACCAGAATCTGTAAAAAGTAGAGATCTGAATCACCTACTAACAAAATGGCTTCCGCAGGCACTGAAAGTGCCAGAACTGCTGGAGAACCTTAAAATCGAAAGGGCACACAGAAAAGGCCTGGAGGGAGGCCAGGATAGAGAAAGACCATGATATTTTCAACATTAATTACTGTCCCACTCCCACAGTCACTCCTACCAACCAATGTGGCCAAACACTTCCATCTATTGTACTTATTCCCTCACCTTCTGTCTCTGTAAATCACCCAACATGCCACTTAGATTGTAAAATCTCTGGGGTAGGGATTTACATTCTTATTGTCTGGTTTTGTTTGTTGAACTGTGTCACTTACAGCACCCCTTTGAGCATGGAACTTGTTTATGTGACAGGGATTAATACACACAGCTATCTAACTGATCCAAACTCCACTTTACAAGGTACCTCAAATTAATAATATCTTCCCTCAATCTGTTTCATTTGTCATCAATGTCCCACCTGTGAGCACATGACATATGTGACAAGGGTTAATACACACTGCTAACTAGCTGACTCAACTTTCACTTATGCAAGGTACGTCAAATTAGTAATATTTACCCTCACTCCATCACAATATAGTATAAGTGTGTGTGTGTGTGTGTGTGTGTGTGTGTGTGTGTGTGTGTGTGTGTGTGCAAGAAACAAACAGCACAACCTCAAACAGTTATCTAAACAATTGAAAGTATATATCATATTGCTACAAACATATCATTACAATGGAAGGTGCTAACCCTTAATATCTATCCTTATTGCCTGCTGCAAATTAGGTCCACGGCTCCACAGATACCGAAAAAATTGAATGCCAAAGAATGACCTAGGTGCAAACAATGAGGGAAGAGAAGAATGGAAAGGGGAACAACATAGGGTAGTATGTCCAAATAATTATAGCAAGTAGATGGTAAGATATGCACTCACAATTAAAAAGACAAATAATGCCTTTATTCAATTATAGGATCAGGAACACTGCTCAGCATTAAATCCTCCTTTGGATGATGTCGTCTGGGGCAGGGATTCCACACACTTCAAAAGACTTTGTAACTGGATCTCAATGGTTAAGACACTCAGCCTCCGTCCCAGGGGTTAACCATATATAGGAGACAGTGTAGGGAAACAGTATAATGTAAAACGATGTAATTAAAATATATACGATACCCTAAACAGGCAATGAACTCACACTTTATCAGTAATAAAAGGCAGATGAGAGTATTTCACTGTTAGTCTCTCACACTCAGCTCCGCTCAGATCCCCCGGCGTCTGCATCCACTGGGAATCACTTCTGCATCACTTGGTCACATCTGGGTCTTGCGTGATCTCTGCTCACTCCTCTATCGACGCTATGGACACTGGTTCTGTAGTATGATCGGGACGTCAATCTCTCACTCCTAATCTCTGTACACTGGACAAACGCCCTGCGCGTTTCACCGCTATGGCTTCATCAGGGGGGATACTCGTGTACCTGGGTTATATAGTCACCTCCCATTTTCTATTGGATGAATGATCTGAGTGTCCGGAGTACCTTTATTTGCATGGAAAATGTCTGTTGTCATTGATGTTTAACACACTCTTTTTCTATTAATCCTATTACTTATTATATAATATATGAAAACTGTCCACATAGGTTAATTTGATATTGATAATGAACCAGTAGTTAGAACAAAAAAGTATCATCAAATAAATTAGATAATATATATATTGGATCTAAGATTAGCATAAAGTTCGATTTTCAAAGGGATATCATTGTAATTCACCTATTTGAACAGTAATTTTTCTACTGTACATAATTCGTATTATTTATGTCCCTCCAATCATAATTGTATAGTAAAGGAGAGACTAAGCACAATAGTTAATTGAAAATTACACTTATTGTACATTCCCAACAAATAGAATATTCCATATATTTTACCCTAAATTATCAAATTGATATCATTACAAACATTAATTGGTATTGTGATAAATCTTTGAAGAATACAATGAGGAATATAAACAACTATTTCATTTATAAATTAACATTAATAGCTATACATTAGATAATTATTTTCAACTAGCTGATATACCCGGCGTTGCCCGGGATTTAATTTTCCAGCTCCCCTCTGTCTCCGCTCACCCCCTATCCCCGCTCACCCTCTCTCTCTCTCTGTTCCCCCCCTCCCTCTCTCCCCATTTCCATCTCTCTCTCCCCCTTCCCCTTTCTCCCCGATTGTCTGTTTCTCCCCCGTTCACAGCAATCTGGCCAAAACCACCCCCCCCCCCGTTCACAGCTCCATCGTCATCCCCCCGTTCAGACCTCCGTTCCCCTCCACCCCCCGTTCACAGCTCCTGTCCCCCCCTTCACAGCTGCGTTCCACCCCGCCTTCAGAGCTCGCCGACGGCGGGTCACTTTAGGGTTGGGATTCCCCCCCCTTCACAGCTAGGCGGCGGTGGCGGCTCACTGGGGGGGGGCGGCTCACTGGGGGGTGGGCGGCCCACGGGGGGGGGTGGGGGCGGGCAAGTTGCAAACCCCCCTTCAGAGCTGAGCAGCGGTGGCTCACTGGGGGGGTAGCTGGGAAGGTAGTGATCCCCCCCTTCAGAGGTCGATGGCAGCGGCGCGGGGGGGGAGGGGGAGACAGTGAGGGAGGAAGCGGTGTGCGGGAGGACGGCGCCGGTGGCAGCATCTTAACCTGGCTTATCCCAGGCTTTCCCTCCCCTTTTCTTCCCCAGGCTCTCCCTGGCACTCCCTCCTTCCGGCACCCCAGCTCTCCCTCTCCCCCCCGGCACCCCCTCCCCCTGACTCCCCGGTTCGCTCTCCCCCCAAGAGCCCGCTCGCAGCCACTCTCTAGCAGTGCGGCACTTCCGGTGCGGAGTGGCGAGAGGGGGTTGAGGGTGTGAGCGGCTGCTCGGTCTGGCCCGCGGCAGAGTGCGGAGTGGCGAGGGGGGGGTGTTAGCGTCGTGTTTGAGGTCCGGCGTTGGCGGTGTAGGGTAAGTGTGCTGATCGAGGGTGTTGTTGGGGGGGGGAGATCTTGCTCGTTTGAGGACACGCGGCTGAAAGTGCCGCGTGGGGTGAGAGCATAGCAAAGGGGCCGTGGTGGTGATAGGGGGTGGTTCAGCGCCAGGAAGGGCGGAGGGTAGGTGGTCAAGGGCGGCTAGCCGTTGAGGAGGGCCAGAGGGGTGATAGTGGGGGGGGGAGTGTTGTACTAACTTTTGGTGTCCTGGTGAGCGTCTCTAGGGTTGAGTGTGTGTGTGTGTGTATATCCTTTGGCCGTCACTCCGCCTCAGGCCAATGAGAGGTGTGCGGGGGCGGGCGGGCCAAGGGACCAATGAGATTTCCCCTAGGGACACAGGAGATGCAGACAGGCATACAGTGCTTTCACAAATATAGTATAAGAAGATATACAAAATCTATAATGGTGTTATCCTTCCATATACAGATGCAGCGGCCATTATTCGAACACTTCACGCGATGTATACCTTGGAATACCCATGTAATTGCGTGTGATTTCTTCCAACCGTACCGCCTTTAGACGCGTGTGCAGAAAATGGCATTTTAGTGTTGTGGTTTTTAAACACCTGAAATTGACACAGTAGCACAGTACTGTACACATTACAATTCATTCATTTCATTGCATTTAATTGCACACAATCCATGAAATTCAAACAAAGCAACCGCGATTAACATGTGTGCCTGGGGCAATTGGCGGCGTTAATGCCGCGTCGAGTACAGCAGCGCACACGAAATCGGCGCGGTGATTTGTTCGAATAACGGCCGCTGCATCTGTATAGGGAAAAAACACTGTTATTCCACAGAGGACTCATTTATGACGGAATTTAATTATTTATAATTTGATGATTAAAGATTAACAATTATAACTTAAAATGTTTCACTTAAATTGTTTGAATTCAAACGAGAGAATATTATTCCCAGAAAAAAGGAGGATATTACATTACAGTTGGTCTCCGGAGCTGAAACGCATAGATTTAAGGCCGGGGACACCCTGCTTCTTGAGTTACAGACCCAGTTAGGGGGTGCCAGTATCCCAACGGCCATGTTTAAATTCTCCTGCATCACGGCCAACGTGATCGGGAGATTTAAACAAAGCAGAGGGATACTGGAATCCCATAATGGGGATGTAACTCTGGAAGTAGGGGGTCCCCGGACCTGAAATCAGTGCGATTCAGCTCCAGAGACCCCATGCTACAATGCTATGTTATCAAAATAAAATAAAAGCAGCTTCTTTACCTTAGCGGCTAACCGCTAAGGTAATGAAAGGGTTAAGCCAGACTACCTGGTTTATTGGGGTTAAAGGGCTGAGTAAAGGGGGTAGTTGCCCGTGGGTGGTTAGGCCTACTGGGAGGGTTTCGGGAGTAGTTAACACCTTCATTACCATAGCGGTGATAATGAATGGGTAATGAATGAGTTAGCCCATTCCACTACCCACCTGAGAGGCCTAAGCACCCACCCTGAGCCAACTACTCCTTCACATCCTCTACCCCTCAACTCACCAATACAATAAATTAAACAACCTCCCTCTCCCCCCAAACAAATACAGTACAGTAATGGGCAAAATCTCTATTATCCATAGCTGGATGGTTTGCTACTATAGCTGTCAATGTGAAAGCTCCAAAATAAAAACCCAGCACCAAATAAAAAAGACATTCAATTTGAATTTTAAAAAATGCCAATAATTTGGGATATAGATAAGCACAGTGACAAGCAATGTATTTTTTGGCAAATGCTTCTTTTTAGTTAATTGTAATATATTGTATTTTTGGTGCTTGTTTTTTTTTAGGTTGCCCATTGACTGCAATAGTGGCAAACCATGCTCATATTATGGGCATGTGTGCCACTGTGCCAATCAATTGGTTTATTTGCATTTTTTTCTTTATTATTCAAATGTAATGTCTTTTTTATTTGGCTCTGGGTTTATTTATTTGCAGCTTGCACATTGACTTCCATAATGGAAAACCATGCCCATAGGGAATGGTGTGCCACAGTGCCAATCAATTGGTTTATTGGGGGTGGGGGTAGTTGCACTGGAGAGGATGGTTAGGCCTCCCAGGTGGTTAACGGGTTAATAATAGTGGTTAATAACCGTTAAAGTGATTAAGGGGTTAGTGGCCAGTAGTTATTTTTTTTATATTTTACTGTTGGTGCCAACTGAAGAAGAGGAAAATGAGGGGGACAAGAGTGGCTTTCACCCTGGCAGTGGTAAGTAAAACTTTAATTTCCTACATGCTGGCTGGGTCATGTTTTGGTTATATTTTATTTTTTTAATTGACAAATGTGCTATTATCCAGATATGGATAATAGGGATTTTGCCCATTACTGTACTGTATTTTTTTGGGGGTGGGGGGGAGGGGGCGGTTGTTCAATGTATTGTATTGATGATTGTATTGTAATGTTTATTGGGGGTAGATGAGGAGGGTGATGGGGATAGTTACCCCAGGGTGGGTGGTTTGGCCTCTCTGGTAAGTAGTGGGAGGGGTTAACCCTATCATTACCATAGCGGTTACTACTTACTTCACTCACCCACTCTACCCCCAATAAAATAGGTCATTTGACAACCCCTTCATTGCCCTTGCGGTTAGCCGCTAAGGTGATGAAGCTGTTTTTTTTTTTTTATAACATATTATTGTAGCATGGGGTCTCTAGAGCTAAATTGCTTTGATTTCAGTTCCGGGACCCCCTGATTCCCAAGTTACACGCCCAGTTATGGGGTGCCGGGGTCCCTCGACTTTGTTTAAATCTCCCGATCATGTGGGCCGTGACACGGGAGAATTTAAACATGGCCGCTAGGACATTGGCACCCCATAACGGCCTGTATCTCAGGAAGCGGGAGTTCTCGGACCTGAAAACAATGCAGTTGAGCTCCAGACACCCCTTGCTACAATAATATGTTATAAAAATAAAATAAAAGCCCTGCGATCGTCTGTAAGATGTGCGCAGGTACATGTTACTGCGGGTCTATTACATAAAGGTGCAACTAGGTAGGATTCACACAGCGCGAGTCCCATTAAAACGGAGGGACCCCCGCTGCGTTAATCTGATGATACATTACATCCCGCTGTGGACTATATATTTTAGTGTTTGCGAGATGTTCAGGGATGTTCAGGGATTTTCCTCAAAATTAACTCAGAACCGGCAGTTGCATCTGTATATCTCAACTCTTTGCACCTTTTTCTCTACAACCCTCTCCGGTCTTATATCTTTTTCACAAATCTCTCCCCATGTATTGAATGGAATGCTTTTCCACTCAATATTCATCAAGCTCCTTCACTTTAACATTCAAAGCCCAGCATAAAATTCCCCTCTTAAAAGAAGCATCCTATTAAACTTTATACGCCTCTACTACAAACTTAAGGTGACCTCCCTGAATGCACTTTTAATAATGCACTTTTACTCCTACTCTGTCTGTAATGCTCTCAACATACCCTGAGATAGAACTAATTTAGAATAATTAAGACAATCTTACACAGGAACCTTCCACTTAGCTTCAAAAGGAACATGTTTGATCAGTGTATCCGGCTGTGCTCACGTATGGGTAAGAAACCTGGACGCTATATGCAAATATAATTCAGAAGCCTTAGACGACTCAAAGAAGTGTGTGTTTGTGTATATATATATATATATAACAAAAATAAGAAGTGCGCACACAATAATCTATGTGAGAGAGTGAAGGACTTAACTCCCTCACTGCCAAGATCAGGAGACCGCTACCTAACTATGAGGTCTGCCAGGGTGTTTCCAATCTAAACCTGATCAAAGCAGGGTTTAAAAAGCAGGCAGCTATTCTCTGTCTGTTCTCCAGAACCTGAATGGAGACAGGTTCATGTTCCCAGAGGGCTTACCTGGTAACAGCCGGGCTTCACAACCTGCATCACTGCCTGGAGACAGCTGGGACTCGCTACCACAGATAAGGCATTTGTGACTTTGGCTGCAGACGTACAGTATACCTGTTATTGTGTGACCCTTTACACTACTATATGAAGATATATTGTATCCTGTTTTCCCATTCCAGGAAAATAAAGACATTTTGTGTTGAAATACGTGGTGTGTGAAGTACATACTAACCCAACCAGGAGGCAACTCTGTTATATATGGTATATAAAGTGGGATGCAGGGCCTTAGGAGGTCAGCAGAGAAAACACGGTTATACAGTGTTAAAGAGCCAAAAATCCAGGCAGAAAAACAATTACATCATTTGTAAAACTGAATGTGCATTAGGGCTCGTTTTGTGTATTTCAATCTGTTATGATCATCACATTTGATAAATCAAAAGTACATGAAGTTGATTTTTCTAGCAGTTCAAAACACTAACATATGCTCATTTTATGTAATTTGTCAGATTAAACATACAAAGTTTCTCAACAATTCAAAGAACGTAAATCCCATTTTGTAAACTAATGTAACAGAAAGGTCAGTAGAGATGGAAAGCATTGGGGGATCTTCAGATTGCCTTTTTGTTTTTGTAACACTCATTGCATTGACATAAAAAAAAAGCTGGAGATTGTTGTTCTCTGTAAATTATAATTCGTCAGTTATTACATTAATATATTTTTAATAATGGTTTATTAAGCTGCACAAAGGGTCATGTATATTTTGTATACTGCATAACGTATACCGTATCTGTGATATCAAATGTGCTGATGCTCTTTGGTTTGCATGAGACTTGACAGTGTTATTGTGATTACTACTTGATCGTTTTTAATAACTTGGTGGCAATAAATGTAGCAGTTGTAAAAACGTAAATATCTAAAACTATATTTTTGCAAAATTAAGTATTTTCTCTATGCAGACTACAAAAATATCCAAAATATGCCCTCGCGCATATTAGCACTAAATAGAGGGACAATAACCTTTGCACAACTTACCAAAAACGTAGAAGAAGAATATACAGTAGTGGGTATTTTATGGAAGAGGAAAATCATCTAAACTGTATATTACATGATCTAAAACAAGCTCATCAGATTATCTTTATATGGTGAAGAACAAACGCAGATATTTACAGTATTGCACAATATTCATACAGTCATCTAACATTTTGTTCTATTCCAAAGGAACAATTGCAATTCATACCTGATTCCACTAACTAACATTTTATGTTGAAACATACATTGTATTGGCGCTAACTTGGATTATTAGGTCATAATTTGAAGAACAATGTGATTTATGTTGCATGTTATCTATTTAAACATATACCTCAGTAGATGCATTTAAATGATCAATGTATGAGGAAATATAGGTAGTCACTATAGTATGTGTGAGCCCTTCCCTCAAATTCTTATCTCATTGTCTCAGAGTGGCATGAAAGGTGGCAACAAGTCTTCAAGAAGAGGCATAATGCCACTTGTGTGGGTAGGTACAATCATACTATGAAAGCTTGAACGATATACCAGGATTAAGTGGTAAAGTTAATTTCCAACATGCAAATGGGGCCAGCATGGCAAGTAAGGTCTCAACCGCCAAATATGGAATACAACGAAAGCTATGGCCTTCATTCTCTGGAGGCCGGATTGTCCCTGGGGTTGACAGCATTCAGGAAGAAGTCATGAAGACAGAAGGCGCAAATAACCTAGAGGTTAAACAAAAACTGTCATTCTAACTTAATCTGGCTACCCACAATTGCTGGACTTTCTCCAGTGCAGGACCTCTACATGAACTGGAAGATGAACTTGAAATGAAATAAATGGGATATTGATTCCTTAGTGAAGTAAGAAAACATAAAGGCTTCATTGAGCTTAAAAAGTAACAGCTATTATATTACCGTGGTACAGAAAATGGATGATTCAGTGGAGTAAAATGAGGAGTATGGTAGATTGTTAACAAGAAATAGAGAAACAAAGTGGTATTTGAAAGCTTATTGGAAAGAGCAGCCGGAAACGTCATTCTGTTGACCGAGATATAATACAGACTTCAAATTATAAAAAGTGTATGCCCCAGCAAGTCATATGGACCATGAAGTAAAAGACTTATACCATGAAGTCAACCAATTTAACAAAGGGAAATGTCACCAGGATCATTGTAGGACACTTCATTGCAAAGATTGTTGCCCACCAGAAAAACAAACCATCAGTTGGTAAGTACTGTATGGTCACAGCAACAGGAATAATCGTGGGACAGATAGGATTTTGCAGCATGTGAAAACTTCTACATCATTAATTCATTCTTCAATAACAATCAAAATAAAAAAGGGAAATGGAGGAGATTAATAAAATAAAGAATTAAATTAACTATATCCTAGCCAACAGGAAACACATGATTGAAGATAACACAGTCCTTAACGATTTTGACATACTGTAAGTGGTGATTACTGATTCGATTTAGCTGCAAACTACATCTTAATGCTAATATGGAAAGAAGAAAATTGATTATCATCACCATCATCATCATTTATCTTTTAAGTAAATACAGGCATTCACTTAAGAGGGCATCGCAAGACTTTACAGTCAGTTTGATAACAGCTATAATTAAATACAATTATTTTGTTACACAGGAGTCAGGCAGGAAAAGCCAGAGTAATAATAATAAATGGTTGCATTAAATGAACAAAGGTTATACATTCTGTTTACAGACATTACATGGACAGTCTGATATATAATTATGGGCAAATGTAACATTTACAGACAGGATTAAAATTGTGTTAGAAGAGATTAAAAAGAAAACCACCAACATCAAGAATAACTGCAGAGAATTCCAACTAGACCTGAAAAATTGCTTCAGCTCCATGAAATACAGGGGACCATTTACCAAACAATTATTAAGAACTTACAGTATGAGCATTGTATTGAAAGCACGAAAAAAAACTGGAGGAAACACTAACAAAAAAAGGATAAGAAAATGTTAAATGAGACAAAGCCTTTATTGAGAAAATAACAAGAAATGAAACAATTCCCAGAAGCAAGAACAAGAATTGAATATGCAGTGTGATGCAATACAATCCTCAAGTAAATAACTGAAAAGGGGGGAAAAGAATATACAGTACCAGATCAAAGCTACAGGAAGACGAAGCATTGGAGATGAAAGTCTTGCAACTGCAATACAAGGATGATCACGCGCGGGGTGCCTATGGACCACATTCCTTACCAGACGCGCGCAGCATGCACGCGTGCCAAAATGTCATCATCCGACGCCGCGAACTCTGGCTCCGCCCCTGGATCATGACGCACACTGACTGCGCGCAGAGCTCGCATGTGACACATGCACCACGCCCCCAAGCTCCGTGTCAAGATTCATTAGCTGTACTAACAGCTGCACCTGCTCATAGATGCATTCTTTAGCTGCACAAACAGCTACACCTGCTCGTTTAGCCCTGGACCTATCACAGCTACCGCAGAGACCGCGCCCCCACTCCACCCCCCATAGGGGCTGGCTGATCCAGCCTATATATGCTCACCAATGTTATAGGCACATTGGCTGAGCATCGATTCTTGTTACTCTGTGTTTACCCTTGCTGTTCCTGCCTTGTTCCTGTCCTGTTGCTTTGTTCCAGTTTTTGATTTCTGTGTTCCGAACCGGCTTGCTTTGACTACTCCAACCTCTGGCTCCTGTTCTTGGCTATCTCTGACTCCTCGCTCCTTTCTAATCCTGAACTCGGTATTGCACCTTGACAACTCTCCACTCTCCAACCCTGACTTTGGCAAAAGTACCTTCTACGCTCCGGATATCTCCTACGTTGAACTCGGCAAGTATAAAGACAACTCTGATATCTATATCCCTGACCCTGCTGTCAAGACAAACCTACACTCCCCGTGGCCCCGTGCCTGTGGCTGGTGTTTGTTACAACTCCCATCTCAGTACCGGGGTCTCGTCCTGTTTGTGGTGAGCACAGCGTGACAGAGAGAGTTTGGGTGTAGGGGGGTATTAGTTCTTTTTTGGACATGTTGAGCTTCGGGTAACGGTGGGACATCAAGGAGGTGATCACATGGAGACAGTTGGTGACAGAGAGGTGGAGAGGTCAGGGGAGTAGAGGTAAATTTGGGTGTATCGTCATAAAGATAATACTGAAAGTCAAAAGATTGTACTACAGTAGTTCATCAAGAGAGGAGGTGTAGAGTGAGAAGAGCAGAGGGCCAAGGATGATAAGATAGAGATATATGATGGCAGGATATGTTGAAAAAAAGAGATTTACTAGAAAATAAACTGAATAAATCTCTATTTGCACCAAATCCATTTTTATGTGAGTATCTGTCACCCAATGCTTGTGTATTACTACTGTCTTGATAGCACCAACGCAATAGTCAGCAGTAGAAATGTGGAAACATATCACCTGACTGGAAATATGTTGAATATGACCCCTTTTTGTGAACTTCAAACTTTTACAAAAGTTTGTGAGGAGTTAGTCAAAACATTTTTCTAAAAATAAATGAAGCAGGTTGGAAATGTTTGCACATTTCTACAAAACAGTTACCTAAGTGCCACTGTTATATCTGGTTTTTTTCATCAATTCACATTTCCCCATAATCTAACCAAAACCAGCCTACATGGATGGCAAACACAAATCTAAAACAACTACAGAAAAACATTTTAGGAAAAAAAATGAATTGCAAATACAGTTCCAGGTCTTTAGCTGCAACCACCCACTGGGTATTTTTTCTGTTGTTTGGTGTGTTAGGAAATCTGAGGTCATTGGCGTAAATAGCATGGTTTGTGGTGGGGATTGTTGCCTAAAGCAGTTCAACTACACTAATGTGCATATTGTCACAACATTCTTCTTTAAACCAGCAGAAATATTTTAAACTGTCGACAATTATGTTTTTGTTGTTTCCAAAAATGTGTTGAGTTTGTCCACATGTTTGATATCACCAAGTCACTTATTTGCTTGCTTGGTGTTTAATTAAAGTTAGTTTATAACTTTAGGTTTCTGCATCTACAGTATTTGCTTTTTTTTTTTTTTTTGCAAGAGAGTAAAAATACTGCAGAAAAGAAATCAATGTGTATAAATAATAAACAAAATTGAAATTTGTGTATATGATCAGTTTTTCTTTATTATTCATCACATGATAGTGTCCCTACAGAGCCAAGACTATGTTAGCTTGCTTTTTCAAAGTCTAATCTTCAATCGTATTTTATTTGGGGGTTCCTACAACAATCAGAATGTATAACACAGGATAAATACATACTGGCAATTATTCATACAGTTTAAAAACATGTTGCATGGTGGAATCAGAGTAGCAGATGCAATGATTTCAGCAAGCCTACATTTTCTGTTTTATATTCTTGCACTGGAAACATAACTGACCTAATTGCTCTTACTCTGGACGAAAGTCCAGGTATTTTGCAAATGTCAGGGATACTGTATATCAAATATAACCATATAAAATAAGTAGCAGATAATAAACAGCAATCTCATCAAAACTATTATTCTTTTTTCACAGGTTAATGTTGTGTAACGGGTATTCCCCCCTACCCAATAGCAGATATCGTGTGAGTGTGGAGAACCTACAGTTACCAGGTGTGGTGTTTTACCTGTTAGGCTCACAGGAGGGCTGAGCTTCCGCCACGGGGAACTAGGGGCAATTATATTAGGAGTAACCCTGTACTCGGTGGAGCGCCTCCACCTGCGATGGTTCCCGGCAGAGCGGGAATTGGTCCTCGCAGGACACATACAAATAACCAGCACACCGTATGTATAATAACCAATAATGCTTTACTATCGTGACTGTATTTCTACACTAACTGTATTTCTACACTGTATTTCTACACTAACTCACGCGTCTCGCAGGATGCTACCTTCCCTTACACTCCCACCAGATGATCCCACCCAGTGTCCAGTAACCCCACACAGTATTACCCCACCCTTCAAGTGAGATGTGTATGTGTGACTGCGCAGCCACTATGTCCCGTGTGAATATGAGAGGACTCGTTGGTGCACTTGTGGATTACCTGCTTGACACTCCGGTGCCCGGACCTGCCAAGGAACTTCACAAAGGATCCGAAGGCTGATGTCGGCTGAATGCAGGAGCTACCGTCCGGGGCGATCCCACCTGGATGGCTACTGCAACGACGGCGAAGGTCTGAGCCCAGACCTCGGGATAGACGCACGGCGTCCGCTGTGTCCCTAACTGGCTCTTGATAGTAAGTGACAGGGTCCCTAACCTGGGGCCTGTCCCTACAACACTCAATACTACTGGGTGGCTCAGGGCTATCTCGGGCCTTGGGGGCTGCTGGCCTAGTGCAGGGAGTCACTGACTCCTGCACCCTACCTCCTTCCCCTGGGTGCTCCTGGTGCTGACTGCCTAGCGTGCTCCAAGCCCACGAAATGTATCTAATCTCCTCTGCAGGGAGATGCTGTAGCCCTATTGGCTCCCTGGCATCACGTGGGTTGTGCAGAGGCTCATGAGACTCGTAGTCCCTGCTTAGAGCCTTCCCTGGTAGGCTAGGTTTACGCGGGCTCATCCCTGCGCATGCGTGAGCTGTTTGGAGTCCTCCCGGCGCCTGGCTCTCACTGCGCATGCGCGAGACAATGTGCAATGGCGGCGCCCTCGCCACCCTGCTTCGTGAGCGCCGGGAGCCCTGCAACGCGATCGCAGCCTTGGCAACCGGCCGCACGCATCCCCGGCAACCCCCGAGCAGGACCCTGACCGCCCTAACTCTTGCGATCGGCTGGCGGGGCCGCCATCGCCAGCAAGGTGAGGGAGGTGCTGACAGGCAGGGGGTACCTGGCTACAGTTGTATACAGTATGTTGGTTAAACTAAATTAAGAAACCAGTTACTGTAATTTATGTGTACCTTTTTCTATTGAGTGTACTGTGGAATTTCTATTTTTGTATACTTATTTGACTGGCTGGTGTTCCATGTCTATCTGCAAGCACCTGGACTATTGATAAGTACTGTATATTTTCTTTTCGGTATATATTTTCTGTTTGAATGCACTCAGCATTCTCTTTGTTTGTATACGGCTTGGACACCTTACTGTGATAGCACCATAGGTTGTTGTTGGAATAACACCTTCTTTTGACCATTTTTCTGTATTTGAAGTTTAATCTATATATTATACTTATTTTTCTGTAACTATGTCCACACCAGTGAATGTAACAACATCAGAGGGCCGTCATACATTCTCCTATAGTGATATAGAGGCAGCATGTATTTCGACACTTGTGAGGAGGCAGGGGGATTTTTTGGGAGTACAAGAAGAGGAGTTTTTTGCCACTAACCTACAATGTGACTCATGTCCGGATATTAATCTTGAGTTACATGGGATTACTCTGGCTGAATATCACAGGATGAAAAGGATTCCTAAGGGTTTACGCGTCAATCTTCAACCAACAATATTTAGTGAGAACAAGGAGTAATGTGACACTTTTGAAAAAAATATTAAACAAGTGCTCATGCGATCTAATTATCCTCGCAATTGAGCAATTAAGCAGGTTCAGAAAGAGGTTGTGGTTGTGAAAGAAAAGATTCTCGCCACAGAGAAGAAGGCCCATTAAAGCTTTCATCTACTGAGTGGACCACACTAACAGAAAATCTGGATAAATCCATACTTATGCAGCAGTATACTGTTCCTTTGATTTTTCTGAGAAACAATATCAGCTTCCCTGCGTGCATTAGCACAGTTCTATACAGTAATAAACTAGTATTGATCAACTAAACCTATATAGGGGATCCATGGTATACAGTGTAAATAAGCATAAGTATTTTTCTTAGATAAGGAGTCAGCTATATACTCTGAATAAACCCACCAACATGATGATGTATGCACTATATCTACATACATATTTATCAACAATAAAATACTGTGTGAGTACATCATAACCTTTATGCATGACCACCATTAACCCTGACAATATACCTCCCTGTATCATCAATGAATAAACAGACTTATACAGATGTCCTGGAAAATGAAAACACAATACTAGGGCTATGCAATTCAATATGTGGACACCTATCACAGTGTTACAACCTGAATAGCCTTTGATATATGCAGTATATTTATTTCTGCTACGGCGGAATCCATGGGTTTTGGGCAGAAAACAAGCACAAGCATCACATATAATCTGCCACAATACCTACTAACAGAAAGACCCAGTGATAGGCAGGCAAGCAAACTGGAATTAACACACTCACTCCTATCCCACTCAAAATAGTCAATAAAGAGACATCTCTTACTTTATTGTGGCTCAGAATAGCTGTCTATAGCTTTAAAAGAGAGGTGTAGACACCTCCCACCATTCAGTAGCAGCATATATATAAGGATAGCGCTGCTCTGTACTGGCACCTCCCACCTTGAGAAAGCGCTGGTCCCCTTACGCGCGAAACGTACGTCGGCATGACGTCATCGCGTTGACGTCGTGGAGGAGGCAGTAATCGGGTGAGATCAGTCCGTGCATCGGGCAGCAGCGGGGATGCATTACACATGCTTTTTCTATTGACCTCAATTTGTATTTACGTGTGGGTGCCCTGTGGTAGATTAGAACTGAGGGTTACTTGAGACTTGATATACATTGTTTATACACGTTTACATTGTAAGCTATAACATGTGTAGATGCCCCGCTGTGTGAGCGACCAGAAGTGTGCAACTTATATCTCTGTTTGAGAGCTTGTGAGCAGCATCATGTCACAGATACTGTGTTTATTTTTCAATTTAACTAGAGAGACACCCGAGTGCTTGGTTGCAATTTGAAACCTGCGCCACTGACATTGTGATATCAATCTCAAACTCTCACCTGCACACTTTAGCTGCCCTCGTGAGGAGAGATTCACTCTACAGCAGCTATTTACTTGACTTCTATTAATTAGCTGCGTGTTGTATACACTCACCTATGATTTAGATGGTAACTATTTCTGACCGCTACACTTGTGACTGTCCCCCGTTACATTCACATTTTAATTGATTTTAAGCTAGTTTAGAGCGTGCGCTTTATGTTGTTTGTTTAAGTTATATACCTATTAAAGATTTGTTATTTTTGCCACATGGCATTTTAGTGGCAATCGTCCTCACACAATGTTGTGAGCGATTGCTTAGCTGTATTGAATGGTTGACTGAACCACATCTATATATTTGGTATTCACACCTTGTAATTTACTCCTAGCCTTGTGTGCAGCCAATGAGGATCTTTGAGGAGGATTCTATGCCTCCTTTGTATGTCTTTGTCTGTTAACACTATCCTCTTTGCACCGGCAGGTAGAAAATATATACATAATCTATCTGACAAATACATTACATATCAGGGTGAGCGGTAGATCACAAGTTATGTATACATAAATCCATAGAGGACTACAGAAAATAAATCGAATTAAGTAAGAGAAGAAAATTTCTATGTGATGCGTATGACTATGAGAATAATCAGGTCTATCGCTGGGTATATCAAAGATCCTCCAACCAACAGGGACAACGTCCTTTTCGTAAATCCACACAAGAGAGACAAGACCAGACATATTTATTGGAGTCCGAATTATCCAGTGACACGAATTGGGTACTTTGCATCCCCATGGTCTCAATCGTGATAATGATTTGACTGGTTTTGAAGGAATGTACTTTGTACGGTTTAAGGATGCCTGGGTTGGTTTTATGTGGTGTGATACAATATGGGCGAGTAGCGTTTGAACACGCTGTTACCCCTCCGCTGTTACCCCTCTCATGTCAACCACTACCGTTAAGCTCCTTTTTAGTCCATGCACTTGGTATGTGCATCCGTTCTATTCTAACATATTCCCCTGACCAATTACCAGGTTTCTCCGTGTACTTTTGTGTGTGATTGAAGTGCTTTACGTTATAGTATTTGAACCTCTTGTCTATTACAATACCCTTACTGTTGATGTTGTTTCTACTTATTTTTGGACACATTATTAAGTCCTTTTGTACTGGACTACTCTAATTTGACATGGAAGTTTGGACTGATCCTGGTGGTTTCTTTTGGTGAACTTGTCCTCCCCTTTTCCCCCACTTCCCTCTTTTTCCCTCATTTGCATACCGTTTTCCTCTTTTACTTTTGTATTTATTACTGTCTACTTTTTTGTGTTTATTGCTGTCTCTCTGGTCAATCAGGGCTGTTTTTATCTGTTTAGTTGTCTTGATATTTGGCTGGTGCACACAACTAGTTGGGGAGGGACAGTATCGCTGCATGTACCATTAGTGGACTTGGCTGTGTTTTGGCCATTTATGCTGTCACTTTTCTGACTCTATGCTTACTTTTATTGGATATGTGGGCTTTGCGCATGCGCTATGGAGTTGCTATAGCACCACACTGTGTTTATATGCACTGACAGTGTTTGCAGCTGTTGTTTAGATTCCATTCCTGTCATAGCGAGTTTCTGTCTTCTGCGCATACACGAGGCTATCCTGAGCACCGCGGGTTGTCAGGGACGCTAGCGGGTCTCTAGCTGGATTTTTAACATGATCGGCTGATAGGGGAGAGCTGTAGACAGTTCCCCCTTATTCCCACCTATGCTGGCTTCACGTAAAGTAAGTTTAGTATCACAGACTTTGGCCTTTATATGTTCTGTATGCTAATTGGTAGTGCATGCTAGTTTAAAACCTATGCAGTAGTGCTGTGCTGATAAGCAGTGTTCATTACATAGCTGCTTTAGGTCTCATGATCATGTTTCTGTCGCTTTGTTTTATGTGTGTTTACCATATATATTCTGTGTCTACCTCATTGACATTACAGAGGTTGAGAAAAGACCTTGTGGTCTGAAACGTACGTCGCTCTGGAGCTTGTTTGACTGCCTGATGATCTTTGAGATTAAATTACCTTTTTCTATTGAGTGTGATGCGTACTTTCTATTTTTATATATATATATTGTGTGGTCATTTGCATGTCATTTCCCAGAATCCCTTGCTGCAGTGGGAGCACTGTATGCTAGGCGATAATGGTTAAAAGGAAGGGTTGCAGACCTGTCTAAGACATGTGAATGGGCTCACGAGTGATATTCTCTATTAGCTATATGCTAACGGTGGAGGTTTTTTGTTGCCTTTTTCTCTCACAATAACTTAAAATGTGATATGGTAAACCTACCCAGCCTATAAATATTTCAAGGCATTGTACTTTCAGTGTCTCTTCTGCTAACACCTCCTCCTCCTCTATTGATCTCTCTGTGGGGGTACCCAGGGCTCTGTCCTGGGACCTCTTCTCTTTTCTCTGTACACACTCTCTCTAGGTGACCTAATAACATATTTTGGGTTTAATTATCACCTCTATGCTGACGACACACAAATATACTTTTCAACACCCGACCTTACACCTGCTTTACAAACCAAAGTTTCTGAATGTCTCTCTGCTATATCATCCTGGATGGCCCTCCGCCACCTTAAACTCAACATGGATAAAACAGAGCTCCTCATACTTCCTCCCAAACCTGGCCCTACTACCTCCTTCCACATTACTGTTGGAACTACGATCATTCACCCAGTAGCCCAAGCACGCTGCCTAGGGGTCACACTCGACTCCTCTCTCACATTCGTCCCTCACATTCAAAACATTTCTAAAACCTGTCGCTTTTTCCTCCGCAATATAACAAAGATACTCCCTTTCCTCTGTTGCTCAACTGCTAAAACTCTGACTCAGGCCCTCATTCTCTCACGTCTTGATTACTGTAACCTCCTGATGTCCGGCCTTCCTGCCTCTCACCTGTCTCCCCTACAATCTATCCTAAACGCTGCTGCCAGAATCACTCTACTCTTTCCTAGATCTGTCTCAGCATCTCCCCTCATGAAATCCCTCGCCTGGCTTCTGATCAAATCCCGCATCTCACACTTCATTCTTCTCCTCACTTTTAAAGCTTTACACTTTTCTGCTCCTCCTTACATCTCAGCCCTAATTTCTCGTTATGCACCATCCAGACTCTTGTGTTCTTCTCAAGGATGTCTTCTTTCTACCCCCTTTGTATCTAAAGCCCTCTCCCGCCTTAGACCTTTTTCACTGACTGCCCCACACCTCTGGAATGCCCTTCCCCTCAGTACCCGACTAGCACCCTCTCTATCCACCTTTAAGACCCACCTTAAGACACACTTGCTTAATGAAGCATATGAATAGCACGATGGATGTTCTGAACACATGATACATAAAGCTTGGCCCCCTGCAGACGCACTTACCAGAACTCCCTCCTACTGTCTCCGTACGTTCTCCCTACCTACCAATTAGACTGTAAGCTAATCGGGGCAGGGACTCCTCTTCCTTAATGTTACTTTTATGTCTAAAGCACTTATTCCCATGATCTGTTATTTATATTATCTGTTATTTATTTGATTACCACATGTATTACTACTGTGAATCACTATCTACATTAATGGCGCTATAAAAATAAAGACATACAATACAATACAAGGCAAGTATAAACCAACCTCACACTGATGATACCCATCAAGGTTGAAACATGTCTGAGTGGTTTGTACTTGCTTTGCTAGTCCCATGCTGTGCTTAAAAACTGTGTGAACAGCGAAGCATCAGCTTAAATGGGCTCCATGTGAATGGATATTCCAGGCAAAAGGTGACACGTGTGCTCATTTGCATGTCATTTCCCAGAATCCCTTGCTGCAGTGGAAGCACTGTATGCTAGGTGATAATGGTTGAAAGGCAGGGTTGCAGACCTGTTTAAGACATGTGAATGTGCTCACAAGTGATAATCTTTATTGGCTAGATGCCAACGGTGGAGGTTTTTTGTTGACTTATTCACCCACCATAACTTAAAATGTGATATGGTGTGTGTGTGTGTGTATAATATATATATATATATATATATATATATATATATATATATATATATATATATATATATATATATATATATATATATATATATATATATATATATATATATATATATATATATATATATATATATATATATATATATAGTGACAAACGGCTTACTCCGGGGCTCCGTGAGGTCAGTTAGTGGGGTTGCCTTAGTTGCAAAATTGGGAATAAACCTTCTATAGTACCCAATTAACCCCAAAAAGGTCCTTACTTGTTTTTTTGTAACTGGCCTTGGCCAATTTTGTATCGCCTCCACTTTGAGTGTTTGGGGTTTGAGTAAACCTCTGCCAATAGAATATCCCAGATACTTGGCCTCCTCCAGACCAATAGTGCATTTAGCGGGGTTAGCAGTTAGTCCAGCAGACCGGACTGCGTCAAGCACAGCTTGGACCTTTGGAAGGTGGGATTGCCAATCTTCACTATGGATTACCACATCATCCAGGTAGGCGGCAGCATACCGAGCATGTGGTTTTAAAATTTTATCCATCATTCTTTGGAATGTGGCGGGAGCTCCATGTAAGCCAAAAGGCAACACCTTATACTGAAAGAGGCCGTCTGGGGTTGAGAAGGCTGTCTTTTCTTTTGCCCTTTCTGTGAGGGGAACCTGCCAGTACCCTTTTGTTAGGTCTAGGGTTGTGAGATATCGGGCTTTGCCCAGTCTCTCTACAAGTTCATCTACCCTGGGCATAGGATAAGTATCAAATTTTGACACCGCGTTTAGTTTCCAGTAGTCATTACAAAACCTTGTTGTACCATCTGGCTTTGGGACTAAGACTATAGGGCTGTTCCACCCACTTTGGGATTCCTCAATTACACCTAGTTTTAGCATTTTTTTAACCTCTAAACTTATAGCCTTTCTTTTGGCCTCTGGGATTCGGTACGGTTTAAGGTTAACTCGGACCCCCGGTTCAGAGACTAGGTCATGTTCAATTACGCTAGTTCTACCTGGCCGTATAGAGAAGATTTCTTTGTTTCTTTTCACTAAATTCTGAACCTCTCGTTTCTGATGAACAGACAGGGTTTCAGCTATGCTAACCTCTGGGTCAGTTTCTTGATTCTCTGACGGACCTGGGGGTACTAGGGTTAACAAGACTTCTCTATCTTTCCAGGGCTTGAGTAGGTTTATATGGTAAATTTGCTCAGGTTTCCTCCTACCTGGCTGTCTTACCTTATAATTTACTTCTCCCACTCTTTCCAAGACCTCATATGGCCCATGCCATTTAGCAAGGAATTTACTCTCCACGGTGGGAACCAGAACTAGTACCCTATCACCTGGAGAAAAAATTCTGACCCTAGCACCCTTATTATATGTATTCCTCTGTGCTTCTTGAGCTTTCTCCATGTGTTCCCTCACTATGGGTAGGACTGCAGCAATGCGGTCCTGCATCTGGGCAACATGCTCTATTACACTTCTGTAAGGGGTAACCTCGTGTTCCCAAGTCTCTTTGGCTATATCCAGTAAGCCCCTTGGGTGTCGGCCATACAATAGTTCAAACGGGGAGAAGCCAGTGGATGATTGGGGAACTTCCCTAATGGCAAATAACAGGTACGGTAACAAACAATCCCAGTTTTTCCCATCTTTATCAACCATTAGTTTCTTGCTGGGCTATTAACAGCTGTTGCTGGGTTTCATTCGCGTCTTTCTGGGCAGCGACATTGCGTACCAGCGCACCCACCACGTCTTCCATCTTGTTTGCAGAGGATGAAAAAAACTTTTTTTTTTTTTTTTTTTTTTTTTCAAAGTTCTTCAACCCGCAGACCCCCTAGTGCTCTGCCCGCATTCTCCACCATATGTGACAAACGGCTTACTCCGGGGCTCCGTCGTTTGTCCGGGACTGTTTAGAACACGGTCTTTTAGGGTAGGTTAAATGATGAGGCGTCACGTACTGTTCCTTTAAACAGGCTATGCCTGGTTTATTCAGTCCCAGGCACTGAGACTGCCACAGTGCATACAACAGAAAACCGATCAAAACAAAAGCTGCTCACCTGAGCGATAACTTAACTTAGATATCCCTGACTCAGGGTTGGAAGTGGCTTTTCCACTTCCAACATCAAAACACGGTACTTTTGCAGTCTTACACAAATGAACAGAAAGATTTAACCTGTTTGGGGAAGAGGCTTCTCCCCTCTGTAGTTCAGCAGCCTTCCAGCCTCCTGGCTCTTGTGGGGAGACCAGAGCAAACAGGAAATCAGTCTTTCATACCTGATTCCTAATTAGCATGACAGGTGACAGAAATCAGGCAGCAGACAAACTCTGGTCTGGATCTCTCATCCCTCAGTTCCAGCGCTTGCCAAACTGTGGGATGGAGTGTATGTATTATAAGGCTGCACTCCCAGGCCAAACAGGATAGAAACTGTCTAGTATCCTGGGAGCCCTATATACGGAATTTATTACCATCCCCTGGTTTCTGTCACATATCCTCCACCCCAGCTCAGACCTCGAGGGATGAGCGACCATGGATATTAGGGAGTGCATCCTTGACAACCCGTCAGCATTGCCATGTTTGTGCCCTGACCTGTGTTCCACAGAAAATTTAAAGGGTTGTAGGCTTAGGAACCACCTGGTCACTCTAGCATTCTTTTCCCTGTTTTGACACATCCAGGTAAGGGGTGCATGATCTGTGACCAACCGGAATTTTCTCCCCAACAGGTAGTATTTGAGCGTCTCTACAGCCCACTTTATTGCGAGACACTCTTTCTCTACTATGGAGTAATTTTTCTCCTGGGGATTTAGTTTCCTACTTAAATAAAGGATGGGGTGCTCCTCACCTTGAGACTCCTGGGAGAGTACCGCCCCCAGCCCTACCTCAGATGCGTCGGTTTGGACTACGAACTCTTTGGAGAAGTCAGGTGTGACCAACACTGGTTGGGCACAGAGAGCTTCTTTCAGGCTTCTAAAGGCCTGTTCGGTTTCGGGGGACCACTTTACCATTAGCGGTCCTCTTGCTTTTGTGAGGTCAGTTAGTGGGGTTGCCTTAGTTGCAAAATTGGGAATAAACCTTCTATAGTACCCAATTAACCCCAAAAAGGTCCTTACTTGTTTTTTTGTAACTGGCCTTGGCCAATTTTGTATCGCCTCCACTTTGAGTGTTTGGGGTTTGAGTAAACCTCTGCCAATAGAATATCCCAGATACTTGGCCTCCTCCAGACCAATAGTGCATTTAGCGGGGTTAGCAGTTAGTCCAGCAGACCGGACTGCGTCAAGCACAGCTTGGACCTTTGGAAGGTGGGATTGCCAATCTTCACTATGGATTACCACATCATCCAGGTAGGCGGCAGCATACCGAGCATGTGGTTTTAAAATTTTATCCATCATTCTTTGGAATGTGGCGGGAGCTCCATGTAAGCCAAAAGGCAACACCTTATACTGAAAGAGGCCGTCTGGGGTTGAGAAGGCTGTCTTTTCTTTTGCCCTTTCTGTGAGGGGAACCTGCCAGTACCCTTTTGTTAGGTCTAGGGTTGTGAGATATCGGGCTTTGCCCAGTCTCTCTACAAGTTCATCTACCCTGGGCATAGGATAAGTATCAAATTTTGACACCGCGTTTAGTTTCCGGTAGTCATTACAAAACCTTGTTGTACCATCTGGCTTTGGGACTAAGACTATAGGGCTGTTCCACCCACTTTGGGATTCCTCAATTACACCTAGTTTTAGCATTTTTTTAACCTCTAAACTTATAGCCTTTCTTTTGGCCTCTGGGATTCGGTACGGTTTAAGGTTAACTCGGACCCCCGGTTCAGAGACTAGGTCATGTTCAATTACGCTAGTTCTACCTGGCCGTATAGAGAAGATTTCTTTGTTTCTTTTCACTAAATTCTGAACCTCTCGTTTCTGATGAACAGACAGGGTTTCAGCTATGCTAACCTCTGGGTCAGTTTCTTGATTCTCTGACGGACCTGGGGGTACTAGGGTTAACAAGACTTCTCTATCTTTCCAGGGCTTGAGTAGGTTTATATGGTAAATTTGCTCAGGTTTCCTCCTACCTGGCTGTCTTACCTTATAATTTACTTCTCCCACTCTTTCCAAGACCTCATATGGCCCATGCCATTTAGCAAGGAATTTACTCTCCACGGTGGGAACCAGAACTAGTACCCTATCACCTGGAGAAAAAATTCTGACCCTAGCACCCTTATTATATGTATTCCTCTGTGCTTCTTGAGCTTTCTCCATGTGTTCCCTCACTATGGGTAGGACTGCAGCAATGCGGTCCTGCATCTGGGCAACATGCTCTATTACACTTCTGTAAGGGGTAACCTCGTGTTCCCAAGTCTCTTTGGCTATATCCAGTAAGCCCCTTGGGTGTCGGCCATACAATAGTTCAAACGGGGAGAAGCCAGTGGATGATTGGGGAACTTCCCTAATGGCAAATAACAGGTACGGTAACAAACAATCCCAGTTTTTCCCATCTTTATCAACCATTAGTTTCTTGCTGGGCTATTAACAGCTGTTGCTGGGTTTCATTCGCGTCTTTCTGGGCAGCGACATTGCGTACCAGCGCACCCACCACGTCTTCCATCTTGTTTGCAGAGGATGAAAAAAACTTTTTTTTTTTTTTTTTTTTTTTTTCAAAGTTCTTCAACCCGCAGACCCCCTAGTGCTCTGCCCGCATTCTCCACCATATGTGACAAACGGCTTACTCCGGGGCTCCGTCGTTTGTCCGGGACTGTTTAGAACACGGTCTTTTAGGGTAGGTTAAATGATGAGGCGTCACGTACTGTTCCTTTAAACAGGCTATGCCTGGTTTATTCAGTCCCAGGCACTGAGACTGCCACAGTGCATACAACAGAAAACCGATCAAAACAAAAGCTGCTCACCTGAGCGATAACTTAACTTAGATATCCCTGACTCAGGGTTGGAAGTGGCTTTTCCACTTCCAACATCAAAACACGGTACTTTTGCAGTCTTACACAAATGAACAGAAAGATTTAACCTGTTTGGGGAAGAGGCTTCTCCCCTCTGTAGTTCAGCAGCCTTCCAGCCTCCTGGCTCTTGTGGGGAGACCAGAGCAAACAGGAAATCAGTCTTTCATACCTGATTCCTAATTAGCATGACAGGTGACAGAAATCAGGCAGCAGACAAACTCTGGTCTGGATCTCTCATCCCTCAGTTCCAGCGCTTGCCAAACTGTGGGATGGAGTGTATGTATTATAAGGCTGCACTCCCAGGCCAAACAGGATAGAAACTGTCTAGTATCCTGGGAGCCCTATATACGGAATTTATTACCATCCCCTGGTTTCTGTCACAATATATATTGTGATGCCAACACCACATTGCAGACTCTTCTGTCCCAAATGAGGCAGGAAACACTGTACTTTCTAAGCAGGGGTTTATTTACAGGGATAAATCATATGAATAGGCCCACCGTCCCTTTGAGAAAAACCAAATAATAAAATCAAATCCTATTTCCATTAGGAAAGCTAACTACACATTTCAGCAACAACCCTTACTAACCCGGATGGATAGCTAAGCTCATTCCACCCCCAAACAGATATTATTGCCCCGCACATAAAGTCTCTGAATACCAAAAATAAGGGTTTAGCTTATCTGTAAGTCCAACCGGCGATGTCACTGCTTCAGCACAGCTCTCTCAGCAGTGTCTCTCAGACTTCTTTTACCAGCCTCCATTAGCTGGGGAGTTCCTCTGTCTCATCCCTTCTCTGGGAAAAACTGTCTCTCGTGCCTTGCTGCTTCCATGCTTTTAAGGCACTTCCTGATTAATTAGCCAGCAGGTGAGCAGCCAAGCCAGAGAGGATTAACTCTATGAGAGCTGCAAAATCCTATAACTGCACTATTCAGCCCCTAGAGGACAACGATGGCACCACAATATATATATATATATATTCACGCACACACATATATGCATTATTACCGCAAAATCTCAATGAGGGCACAGATAGCAACATTGGAATTCAATGTATACCCTAAATAATAGTATCACTTACCCTAGCGGGATGAAGGCCATCCCCATCCTCAGGCAAACCCAAAGATGAGTCCAATAAAGGGCCGATGCCCATTCATAAAAATAAAACCAATAAACAATGCCTGCCTAATGACCAATAAAAAAAAAAAAAAAAAAACATGCTAAATAATCACTGCTCGATGCCACCAAGATAAATAGACAAAAAAAAATCAGGAAAAACAAATCCCTACCCTATGGCACAAAAATATTTAACATCTGGTAAAATAGATCCTGCCCAATGGCCATCTTCCAATCAGATGGCATCCTGGCTGAAGGTTGATGGATCCTCAATGTTAGCCCAAGCATTGGATCATCCATTGCTTGAGAACAGTCTGGTGAGTAGTTCTTCTTTGATTTAAAGAAAGTTAAGTGACAATCCATGAATTTAATGTCTTAGTTTGATTATATTATTATTTATTGTAATGTATATTTTATTTAATGCACTTTGTTGTACTTTCCAATGGGCCTGCCAGGGAGGGGGGTGTTAGGAGTTGACCACTTCCATACCCTAGCAGGTAGGGAGGCATTGCTAAGCTCTGAGGTAATGAAGGGGGGTAAGTAATGTATTTAAATATTGTAAATGTATATATTCTTTTAATGATAGCCACATTGGCAATCAATGGTAAGCTACAGTATCTAGGCACCAATTGAGAGGGCCTAGGTAGCCCTGCTGTATTACGTTAAGTTAATGACACCTTACAGAGTTACATACAGTAACGCTTTTCATGATAATAAAAGTAAAAAAGTCTTCTGTCTTTTTTTTATTTTTACAGAGTGGGAATTCTAAAGCAGTTTTTGATCTTTGCAGACCAATATAAATGCTGGAATATACCCACTTAAAAATCACAAATGCCCAATTTTTCCAAATGTGAACAATTAGTCAATCATCCCATGATTCTGGGCTGATTCTGAATATATACTGTATACCTGGGAAATGTCTTGATAATAAGCTGACCTTTTTGTTTTACAGGTTACATAGTTACATAGTAGATGAGGTTGAAAAAAGACGTACGTCCATCAAGTTCAACCTATGCTAAATTTAGACAACAGATACTTTATCCTATATCTATACTTACTTATTGATCCAGAGGAAGGCAAACAAAAAACCCCATTAAGGGGAAAAATTAATTCCTTCCTGACTCCAAGAATTGGCAATCGGATTAATCCCTCAACAAGTGCTTCATGCGTTCCGGATGCAGGAAGAAAAAAAAGATGCTGGATCACTATTTCAAAAGAATAATTTAATGAATGTGGAGCAACATTAAACTAAACAGAAGTAATCTTAAGAGGAACTTTGACGCTTTTCATGCAATCTCTGCACTTTGTGAAAGAGTAGTAGGATGTTTTCTGAAGACATCAGTATATAGTGATTTATACTAATCTGGATGCTGTTTTGCATAACCTAGAGCATTGGCTTAGGAGACGGTTCTCCGCTTTTGTTTGTATTTCAGTGAGGGGGATGGATTTGGTCAAAACAATGCGGAAATCTCAGAAACGGATTTGAACTGGCTTGCCCATCTCTAGTCCCAATAACCAGGTGGCGTACTTGATGAACTATCAGGATTGGTTTATCTACACCATGACATATTATATGGGACTAGATTCTCAGAAGTTCGTTAAAGGTTTTATTGTGACATTACCGACATTTTACCGTAGTCCATCCCAACCAACCCAACCATCCCAACAGTAAAGGTGACGTCAGACGCTCCGACGGACGCGACGGAGCAGAGGCGGACCCTACAAACATCCCACGAGTAGTGGAGAATAACGGACTGAAGGTAGGCGGTGAGCAGTGCGGTGATCCACATATTCACCATTGAGTGATACATGCCCTTATTTTATTGCACAATTGTGAGTGCGCTTTATATTTTAAACATAAAGACAGAATTTACTTTATTGATCTGTGCTATGTAGCTTTTCTATCTCTCTCACTATTGTCTACACCATCGGATGGGAGCCCTGGTCAGCACACATCCACCTCATACCACGGGTAGCAGCCCTTCTTGCAAGTGCCTGTTATTCTTCTGTATCCTGTGAGTAGGCAGCACATACGAGCCAAGAACCTACACAGTGGTTTTTTTTAGACACAGTTAACATCTACACTTATATTGTTTGCATTGTTTGTCTTCGTTTTCCTTATATGCTCCCCCTGGATTGTTTGAGAGTTGCCGGCATTTTACACATTGATAGTCATAACATATATCCACAAAGGTAATTAGCGTTATAATGCCCTTGCGTTAACCATAAAAATATTAGTTTGTTAACTTTTAAAGGATGTCTGGCTTACTCAATTGCCAATTATATGCTAATGAGCCGTTAACCTAACATCGCAGAACCACAAACCTAAATTCATGTTACCGTATGGAAATAACATTACGATAATTAGACCACATCAAAACCTGCCATTACTAACCTACAGGCCATGATTATCATAGCGTTATTTCTGGGAATAGCCTACAAGCAAAAAGGGCAGGTCTTAAACTCTACCCATCTGATTGTACTGCATATAGGATTTAACCCTTTCATTACATGCATCATACAAAGATATACTGTACTGCTGCGGCCGAGTTTATTCGAGCATTTGCCCGTTCTCGGCCGCAGCAGTAACCTGGCGCGCGCCGGAGGTTGCCGGGCGCGCGCCGAAGCAGCGGAAGAGCGCCCTCCGATCGGGGCGCTCTCCCTCCCGCTGCCGGGTCCGCCGGGTCCCCCGGAACTCCCTGCCGCCATCCCCCACATCGCGGGACACCAGGGCTCCCTCGGGGAGCCCTGGACGCGCGTGCAGGGGGCGCTGGCACCCGATGACGCGTGACCGCGCATCGGTGACGCGCAGCACGCCGAGGGAGTGGGGCTAGCAAGCCGGGGCATCCCCCGGCTTGCGGAACTAGCCCTGCTCGGATTAAGTGTGTCGGTAGTGTATATTATGGAAAATTTAAATGTCTGAAACACACCAAGAAATGCATTTGATAATGTGCCATGTTCATGTACTAAACTATGGTTTTTAGTGATTAAAGTTAATCTAGGATATGTTTGTCTGGTCTAACATGGTATATAATCTTGACTGTATTAAGTATGGGTGCACACAAATATGTCTACATATTATGACAATAATTACCAAGAGACAGAAGTTGGGAGCAGAACTTTTAATTCCACACTGTCATTCACTGTGTGTGAACAAAAACCGCAAAAATACATGACAACAAAAACAATAAAGAAAAAACTATATACAAAGTAATCTTCACCTCTTTTTGGAAGCCGAAATTAAAGGTCCACTAAGCCCCCTGGTGTGAGGGTGTACCAGGAGGTGAAGTGGCTGCCCATTGAGACCCCTTATGTGGGCAGGGACCCAATCGATGCTGCCGGTATGGTCACCATAGAGGTAGCTCACAGGCTCTCTATACCCTCCTGCACTGCCCATGTTAACCCATTAAGTGCTGCTGTGATTTTTCCTATGCTGTTAGTGACAGCACTACTGTGCTGGCTCATCAGGTGGGTGATCATCCATAATTGGCTCATTGAGTTGAGTACAATACTTGCCAGCTGCTTAGTGGTGCTGCGAAAACCTGCCCTCTGCATCTGTAGCAGCATTCCTTTGGGTGCTGCAGTAGGCTGCCTGGGTGCAGCAGGAGTAGTACTGTAGAGGCGTGGAGCTGTGAAACGGGCAACAGGAGTATCTGGAACAGCAGCATGGGCAGCGGGAGGAGGAACACCCTACTCTTCAGGAAGAACCTCGGTAACGATGAGGGTGATTGGCTCCACTGGCTCTGCAGTCTCGGGCAATGGCTGTCAGCTTTATGGTCCTTAAAACAAATTGCATATTATAATCAAATATAGCCATACATAACATGGGTACATACAGATGTAGCAAACCTTACTATCCTCGGTGCTGTGATTTACACTATCCCGGTGCAGCTGCAGTGTGGCTGCACTGTGGTTACAGCTCTTGCGACACCAAGAAAAGTAAGCTGCCCAGGAGGATTAACTCTAAGGGGTTCCATGCTTACAAATGGGGCCTGCAATGTTAATCCTTTTGGGCCTTATGCGGGGAGAGAAATATAGATACTCACCTTCCAGATGAACTGCACAGCCATCTGCAGCCATTTGCTGCCGTGTCCCCATCTCTCTGCCGGGAGCCACTGTAAAATGCAGGGCTGTAATTCCTTCCAGGATAGGGCTTCGTCTTGGAGACAAAGCCCTATCCTAGAGGGTGAAACGCATAGAGGAGGACAGGTTTTTCTTCTGTAATTCCTTCCCCCTTATAGGGAGCTCTACATCATGAGCAGGAGATTATATGGTCATATTTGGACATCTACATCATGAAGGTGGCTGTAGAAAACAGGGGCACACTGACCAGCTCCCTTGATGATGTGCAGTAGTTGACCAAAAACTGTATGGCCATATTTCCTCCCCCTAATGATGGATATCTACATCATCCAGGGGGAGGGAAATACACTCCGAGACGAAGCCCTATCTGTAAGGGTGAAACGCGTAGAGGGGGAGATCGTGGTGTAGCCCTTGTGTGTTGTTACAATAAAGTTGATTGAAGAACATCCGGGAGCTTCATTGACTCAGGCATGCGCAGTTGCGCCGAATCCTCTCTTCTATCCTGATACTCCAGACGGCGGCACGCAGAAGCAGACGAGGTGAACGGGTCCCAGACCGGAGATGCAGCTGAGGTAAGATTTAACATCCCCCTGCACCGGTCAACTCTGTGGCCACGCTGAGTTCCCTCGCACACTGCTCCAGTGACTGAGACACCTAAGGTGATTTTGCCAAGTGCACAGAAGCGCAGGATAGACTTTTTGGCTATTGGAGGGAAATACACCCCTGTTTACCTTATGCTAGACAGCTGCGCAGCTCATCTGGAAGGTGACTAGTGGTAGTCTCTCACTGCAGGATGTCCCATCAAGTGAAGGATTTACAATGTGGGTTCCATTCAAAAGCATGGAATCTCAGATCAGTAATCCTTCCAGACTGCAAGACTTACCCTTGTGACCGCAGAGGGGCTGCGTTCGGCCGTGGCTCTCCACATTTTCGTCTGCAGCCACAAAGACAGTACGTCTGGCTACATCTGTATCTCTAACGGTCCAGGAAATGTCTGTAAATATAATGTATAACCTCTGTATAACCATGTATTGTCATCATAACTCTGTGCCCAGGACATTCTTCAAAATGAGAGGTACTGTATCTCAATGTATTATTTCCTGGTAAAACATTTTATAAATAAAATAAATACATTTGGAATCTACACACATCATAAATAATGTATAATTAACAAAAAGAGTTCTACTTAAACACCATTTATGTGTAGACAATATGAGTCCTGACCTATTCCCCAGTGCACTCATGTTAATCATTACACATATGCACTGTAAATATGTACACACTTAAATAATGATAGCCAAAAAGAAAATGTAATTAAAATATGACTAGGCACATAGCTTACATCAAGTTACAATAAAACATATCCATCCCCTTATACAGGGAACCCCTATCCTGACTCAGAATGTTCAGTAAACATAATCCCTAATTACAAATAAATTGCTCAATATCATGAGGCACAGTACTAACATTTATATGATGCATGTATTTATTTTTTATATACCCATATCACATTCCACTCCTACTACAGTACATACCACTAGTTTCAAATACAGTTTTACCTTTCACATATTTTTGGGAAATACAGTCACAGGCAATCCCATAACCCTTAGGTCACGGGCAGTGACCTGTTTCATCACAAAGCATATTTTTTGTTACACTGTGTATGGGTGATAAGAACATTTGACAATAATCAATGAGTTGCATACACTGCAGTTCTTGTATTGGTAACAGCCTGTTTTTTCAGAGAATGGATTAGACTTCTGTATGTATTTTTCACGTGGGTCAGCTCTGATCAGCATATCTCTAAAATTGTAAAAAAAACTATATCAGCAACTTTTTTCAAACTAAGGTGAATTTATAAAAATTCTATATAGCAAAGAAACACAATTTTCACAGTGAATTTGAATGTTGGCTAAAAGTTTGGCCGTCTACATTAGTAGTAAAATTTACTTATTTTTGTTATACATTTTGTGCACTGATATCGCTCTAATTCTGCAGTCCAAATGATTGTATTATACTATATATTTCACTTGAATGTTTATAGTTAACAAAAGTCTTCAAACGATCAGGCAAAATATTACAGAAGTGATGGCTAACATCTAAAGAGAAGGTTCGAATTTGCTTGGAAACCGGAACAATTATGAGTTATGTTTGACTGTATTGAGAATGCTTTGAAGACTTAAAGGGAAACCTACTTAGGACTCAAGTGAACTAATCACAGCGAGTGGCAAGGTTAGTATATTAAATGTAGGATGTTGGTGTTTTTAAAATATTAGTATAGGTATTTTTTTTAAATAATTTCTAAGATAGGTCTCTAGTCAAATAACTTGGAGTTTTTTTATGATTTTTTTTATCTAATGTGGTTTGTGATAGGACTATGTGCAAGTAGATTATTTTTCATCTGTATGTAGCACCCCCAGAGTTGGTTCTTAATAGGTTAATGAGAAAATTGTAAATGATGAGTTCATTTATTGTGAATTTAGATTTGTGTTACTCTGATTAGCAGTGTGATGCAGTATAATGAAAGAGAGGGGTTATAGCTTCTACAGAAGATTATCCTCCTTGACCAGCAGTTCAGTTAGTTGTAAACTCCCTTTTTATTTCAGAGTAATTTTAAGTACCAGTGTATTCAGCACCTAAAGGGAATGGGAAATAAGATACCCACCAGGGCTAGCATAAAGTATGCCAGGACAGAATAGCAATACGGTATATCCCCAAACCTCCCAAGATATGTGGAACTGCATATATACTGTAGGTCTGTGCATACTGTAGGTAGTAGGCTCTTATAATGCACCATCTAATACCATGGGACCCCTCTAGAGCAGCGGTGCGCAAACAAGGGGGGTGCAAGATTATTTGGGGGGGTGCAAGATTATTTAGAGGGGCCCAGGCTGTGTGCGGGGAAACCTGGGGGCGGGCAGAGCTGTGCACCGGCGGCCAAGCTCCGTGCTGCTGCTTCTCTGTGGCTTGCTGTGGGGGTGGGGCCTTGCTGCGGGGGTGGGGCCTTCCCTGCAACAGACATCCCCTCCTTCTCTTCCTGTCTGTTACCAGCCCCCGTTTTCAGCAGCACACAGGGGGACCAGAGCAGGAGCAGGCTTAGTATTTCTCCACCAGGTGAAAAATGTGTGTGTGTTGTGTGTGTGTTGTGATTGATTGATTGAGTGTGTGTTGTCTTGGTGGTGATTGAGTGTGTGTTGTGTCTGTGTTGGTTCTGATTGAGTGTGTTTGTTGTGTTGGTTGTGTCTGTAATTGTGTGTTGTGATTGTGTGTGTTGTCTGTGTGTGTTGTGTCTTTGTTGGTTGTGATTGTGTGTTTGTTATGTTGGTTGTGATTGAGTGTGTGTTGTGTCTGTGTGTGTGTTGTGATTGAGTAGGTGTGGGTGTGTGTTGTGATTGAGTAGGTGTGTGTGTTGTGTCTTTGTGTGTGTGTGTGTGTGTTGTTTTGGTTGTGATGGTGTGTGTGTGTTGTGACTTCTGTCTGTGTTGGTTGTGATTGTGTGTGTTGTGTGTGTGTGTTGTGTCTGTTGTGTTTGTTGGTTGTGATGAGTGTGTTGTCTGTGTGTGTTGTGATTGAGTATGTGTGCTGTGTCTGTGTTGTGATTGTGTGTGGGTGTTGTGATTGAATAAAGCGGTGCACATACTGGGGGGGTGCAAGATTATTTAGGGGGGTGCATGCGGCGAAACCTGGGTGCGTGGGCCGGCAGATGCTGTGCACGGGAGGGCAAAAAAGCTCTGCGCGGGTGACCAAGAAGATGTGCGTGGGCGGGAAGCCGAAGATGTGCGCGAGCGGCCGAACAGGATAGTGCAGGCGCAGCCACGTGATGGTGTGTGTGCGCACGCACGGGGGCTTCGGAGGTATGGGGGAGGAGCACGTCCGAGCGCTGTGATGTCAAACGCCCCTACCTCCGGTGTCTACCCTGCAATAGCGCTGTGTTCCTGCTCTCCTTCGCTGGCAACCTGCTTCGCTGCTATCCTCTGCAAGTGAGAGGGTAGGCTGCCACTAATCATACTATGAATGTACAGAAATAATTTAAAAAAAAAGTGTAAACACTTCCCCGCTTGTGCTTGCAAAATTATGCAGGACACCCTGTGCTCATGCTTGAAGAGTTGGTGATGTCACCGCTCTCAGCGGCAGCGTGGACGCAGCCTAATTTTGCAAGCGCGAGCTGTTTAAATATGTAAGTATTTAGACATATTTGTATTTACATTGTATACCGTTTAATAAAGGTTTTTTTTCCATGTGATTTTGTTTAAATGAAAAGGGGGGCTCGGCATAAAAAGTTGGCTCACCCCTGCTCTAGAAGGTGAAACATACTCCACAAACCTTTTATATGTGCTATTTTTTTAATGATTACATTCAATGTTATAAACTATGGACTGTATAAATAAACCCCAACTATTAAAAATAACAGGAGTGGCCTAAAAGAATCCTACACTCGCTAGACCAGAAATGCTAGGTTAGGAAAAATTCAATCCTGGGAGTTACCTCCATAGCCATACATAAACAATTATAAAATCATATTTATTAAACATATATACAAAAAACCTTATTGTCTGAAACACCACTATGTGGCTCCAGGAAAACACAGAGAGGGTGGGGGTTGGGGAATAAGTGCTAATAAAGTTATCCGAGCAATGAGAGACTCCAAATATATTCTGGACAGTATGTGAAATGTCTATACTCCTTGAGAGACTCCCCACAATAATCCTCTATTAGTTATGAGTACAACATGTAGCCTATGTGGTATGAATGGGAGTCCATGAGTTTGAAAAGGTTGCTGCAGTATGGCGTGTCCCCTACACCTGATATATGAACATAGAGTGTCAGGTACTTTGAGGTACAAGCACCACTTTGTCTGCATACCACATATGGTGACGTCACCTAAGGACTATATATCCTTATGCAACACTGACATAGGGGACATGCCATACTGCAGCAACCTTTTCAAACTCATGGACTCCCATTCATACCACATAGGCTACATGTTGTACTCATAACTAATAGAGGATTATTGTGGGGAGTCTCTCAAGGAGTATAGACATTTCACATACTGTCCAGAATATATTTGGAGTCTCTCATTGCTCGGATAACTTTATTAGCACTTATTCCCCAACCCCCACCCTCTCTGTGTTTTCCTGGAGCCACATAGTGGTGTTTTAGACAATAAGGTTTTTTGTATATATGTTTAATAAATGTGATTTCATAATTGTTTATGTATGGCTATGGAGGTAACTCCCAGGATTGAATTTTTTCTAGCCTAGCATTTCTGGTCTAGCGAGTGCAAATAGGATTCTTTTAGGCCACTGCTGTGACCTTTCACCGTATTCTAGTACATTACCCTTCCTGTATGCACCCTATCTCTTTAGTACCAGCACATGTCTATAGTAGGACACTCAAGGTGAGCGGTAGCCATTTTCCTACCTTATTAAAAATAACACTCAGAAATAAAATTCCAAGACATTTTTAAACTTATGAAATGTTACTGTAAAAAGATATTTTAGCCTTGACCTATGCAAACAGTGGAGCGCAAACAGATATATTTGAATTAGAAGAACAAACATTAGCTCAAGTGAAGTAGCGTGTTGCTCGCCTAAAGATTTTTTTGTGTTGTTTAGTTCAATCCAGTGTAACCCCTTTTGACCTCATTCTTCCCATACACTGAACACCTATGGCATCTTCAGCTTTTTCACAATTTAATTGATACAGTGTATGTATTATGTATGACTTATCAAAAGTATCAACTGTAATTAAATATTGCTGTGGGATGTTAGCTAAAATGGTTCTGGTTTAAAGATTAGGGTCAGTGTTTGGAGTAATATCAGAAAATCTTTTGTAACTGCAAGACCCTTCAAACCACAATTTTACACAGAGAAACAAATAGATTTCTTAAACCGTGCATTCCTACTGTGCATCGGCTAGTATTACATACAGTAGCTATTTATAGGTGAAATAACTCTAAAAATAGGAATACAAACATTTACCATGATAGTACATTTTATGCAGTAATTAACACTTTTTTTTTTTTTTTTTTTTTTTTTTACTTTATTAACCTTTTTCTTATTTCATTGCCATTAAGGACTATATGGCAACCTCGGTTTACTTAATATTAATGAATGGCAGAATTTAAAATAGTTTGCATCACTGAAAACAATTAAAGAAGGACTATACAATAGTTAAAAAGCAATAACGAGCAGACTTCTATACTGAAGCAAACTCTCATAGGCATCCTGCTAGTGGCTTACTTTCTAATTAAACATCATCTTATAAGCTGAAATGTTTCTTAAACAAAGCTGGGCCCTTCTATTACTTAAGAGACAAGCCGAATAAAGCAATACACAAACTGTCAAATAAAATAAACTGAAGCACTAACCAGAATTTAAAAACATAATATTTTTTACATGTTGTCATACAAAAGGCATTTAATTTATTTTTAACCCTATGATCTGAATTATCACATACAAAACCATCCTTTTTTGGTGTCCTATCACATTCCTACTATGATATGGGGACTGACACTCCAAGGGCCCCATGATGAAATAGCTATACCACGTCATGGGAAATAGGGAAATAGTATTCACCACTCTTGTGGAGGAGCCTTCTCTGTCATTCGCATCACTGCAGCGAAAGCGTGATCATGTGATCCCTGAGGAACAGCTCGTCCACACTCAAAGGGTTATGGTGATTAAAGAATCCTAAAATATATACAAGACAAAAATGCCAAAGACTGTAAAGGAGATAGGTAAGGTATTTATTTATGAATATTAGTGTATGGGGTGATTTGCATTATTCCCTCAAGCTAATGAGAAGAAACACTCATTGAAATATTTCCACAGGATGCACAGTGCAATGCAGACATGTACCAGAATGCTGTTATCAATGTCTGATACAATGTTAACGTTCAGTCGTGAACAAACTGTACTGAGAAAAACTCTGTGAATACATTTGTGCTAAAGTTTGCAAAACGTGAAATTGGTTGATTTGTTTAGATTTTTTTTTTGTTGCCAAAATAAGCATGCTTCTCAAAAAGAACTTGCCAAGCATTAAAGGTCAATGTACAACGTCACTGCCATTTTTGTTAAATTCTTGTGAAGCCCCTGATACAAATATATGTAAGGTAAGGATAGAAAAATGGTGCTCAAAGTGCTGTGTGTGTGTTTCTGAAGGGAGGGAGAGCACTGGGTATTAAGGTATCAATTAATTGTATGTATACTCAGTCCATAGTAATGGGGGGGCACCAAAGAAAACCTGAAGGTTGGGGTAGATTGTCCTGGGACACCCTCCTCCACCTCATTGGGATAGCCCCTTGTGAGTACTCACTGTCTCAATCACCTCCAGAGTCTCCCTTCCAATGCGTGCTGCTGTATAGAGTAAAGTCCAGAAATGTAGGTGTGCAGCGCACAGCATCCAAACGAGAGCAGGTCTGGCAAAAACTTTCTTTATTTAGCAAGGCATAAAATTGGGGGACGCAGCCCTTCAACGCGTTTCGTGCAAAGCACTTTGTCAAGAAGTTTGGATGCTGTGCGCTGCACACCTACATTTCTGGACTTTACAAATATATGTATACTGTGGACAACACAGAATTAATCTGCTCCACCTATCACATGGTGCGAAAAGGAATAAGATACACTGTCCCTGATCACATGACAGGAAATGTGGGATTGGATAACAAGAAAACTGGATAGAATCTGGAGACCAAATGTCAGTCTGAGAGACACATACTGTAGAGTCTTTTAGTCTGAGACAGAAAAAAAAAGAGGTAGAGATGGGCGATTTTGGTGTAAAAATTTGGGAAATTGCGAGAAATTGATTTGAACGGGTTCGCCCATTTCTAAGGTAGTGACAGTCTGAGAGGCATACAGAGACACAGCCCAGGTGACAGTGAAAGTGGCTTAAGAGAGAAAACCTGACACTCACAGAGGTCAAAGAGTCTTGTAGGAGACTGCTAGCCAAGGAGAGAGAAAGTGAAAGACAGCAGCAAAAACAGATGCCCTTGGACAAGTCACTTTACCTCCCAATGCCAAAGGCAGACATTAGATTATATTATTTTTGAGAACACAGGGGTGCATTGTATGTGAGGTTTACTTTGAATGCATTAGTCTTTATCTTTCCATAATAAAGCAGAGCAGAAGTGGAAAAAGCTAGTGTGATAAAAACTGGCATCTCCTCCAGACACCTATGGAATGACAACATATTAAGGCTGTTTTACTTAATCAATTGACTAATCCACAAAAACATAAGTAACCTCTATGGTGATAGGTACTGAAGTGGTTTGCTAAATCACCTACAGTAGCATTAAGGGACTTATTCTATATCAGTCAAAGGAGCCGATCTGGCCGATTGGGGAATTTCAACCGAAAACTACTCGATCGACTGCTTCGGCTAATATAGAATAAGCCCCTAAAAAAGTTAACATAAAGCTCTAATTCATTTTTTTGCATTATCAAATAAATATGCCTTTCAAGTTACACTCTAATTTGGCAGAACAATATCAACAGATGAAAGGCATACTATTTCGTAACAGATGTTGCAATGAGCAAACCTATACAAGAATAGGACAGGATCAAGAAGTGGAACTACTGAGCAGGTTTCTGAATGCATTATGTGAAAATGTAATATTTGATATGCTTGTCTGAATTACAGATAATAGTGTTCATTGTACCGTCTGAAATTCATTTTTCTTTCATCTTAATTTTCCATAAAATTAAACAATACTTGTGTATCACAATTTTTGACAGAATAAATATTTAACAACATCCTTAGACAAAGACATTTTCTTCCAGATTTGGTAATCACGGTGAAGAAATATGTATAACGTGTTACATTAGATTTAATCAATATACTGTAGTATTAATGCAATTTTATATGACACATTCTCACGTAATGTATTTTCATCATAAAAATAAGTAACAATATACTGTAGCTAGACAAGTTCACATACTTTAAATTGTTCCCTTTTCAAAAAAGATCACAGGTAAGAGTCAGTTATTGTAAATTACAGTATAAGAGGTCCGTAGGAGGAGATTCACTATTCCCTGGTAGTGGGTATCATACCACAATCCCATATTATCTGCCATTCAAGTCAATGGCAGTTAGTACGGGATCACGCTGCAATACCCTGTATTGGATCTCAGTGAATCTGACTGAATGCCTTTGTTCTTTGCTACATTCAGTAAGCGACCCCCTAGCCATCGGAATTTAAAATGGCCGCCCAGCTGAAGTCAAATACAGACTCTGAAAAAATGGGGAAGAAAATGTGTTCCTGGTGTAAAGAACCCCACCACACGGCCTTTCAGGCCTTATTCAGACGATGAGAGTGAATGCATGCACAGTACTGCTAATATGGTAAAACTTACCAAAGGGAAGAAAAAGTCTACAGAGATTCCTGTGAGAGCTGCGACCTCTACAAGCACAATATGCCCACCTGTAGGTCTACCACAATTTGGGGTTCTAGTAAAAACAGTGACAACAGCTACAATAGCGCCTCCTGAGGTCAGGAAGAAAAATACACCTGGTCGCCCCAAAATGGAGGACAAGATGCGGCATTCCTGTAATGAACCCTACCCCACGGAAGAGTGGCCCTTCCAGTCTGATAAGGAGGAAGACATCTCTTACGGGGAACCCGAACTGAATCACACACACAAAACACCCCAAGAATGGTGGGGGTGCCTGAACTCGGCACGAACCGAAAAGACTGCTCTCTATGATGACAAATGTGATCGGCAGGAGGAAGAGCGGGAACAGCAGATCGCTGAATATTTACGCCACCTAACGCAACTGCAAGGAAAACATGGCGGATACAGTGAAGCTGCTGGTTTCAAATAAAGACGGAGACCCCAGTATCCCTGATGGGACGGAGTCGTCAAAAACAAAAAGGCGGAAAAATAAAAAAGGGTCTTCCCTTACCGTGGAAGGAACAGACACATCTGCAGATCCCGCGGAGGAAAAGGGGGTCCGAAATGCCCTGCAGCCTAGAGAAAATGGAGAATTCGTCCCACGGATGACCGAATATCCAGAGGGCCCAAGGCAGAAGTCGTGTACCCCAAAGAAGTGTCTGTCCGGTGCTAATAGTGAGAAACCCTCAACCAACCATACTAGGGAAGCGGAGCCAGAACCAATGAGTGACGATCCCTTGACCAGCCCTGAAGATGCCCTGAAAATTGCCAGGCGTGACTATGATCTGCTACGGGAACAATTAAAACTGGAGAGGGAAGATACTGCTGAGCTACAGAAGACTGTTCTCGCAATGTACTCTGAATCCGGGACCGACTTGGGGGACCTAAGGACAGATCTAGATATAGCAAACGCTACTATTACGGCCATGGATGAAAAACAGAGCAAATGTGATAGACTGATTGCTAATCTGAAGCAGAAATATGAGGAGGCACTGAAAGAGATTACAGTCTTTCAACAAGAGGCTTGCAAGTGCCATAGAGAGGTGGAAGTCTCTCAGAATGAGGTTCACAGTCTACGCATAGAACTGAATGCCTCACACCAGAAGGTCAACAGTGTCCGGACAGAGTTGGACATATTCCAGAATTAGGTTCATACTCTCCACACAGAACTGGATGCCTCACACCACGAGATCGGCAGCTGCTGCACAAAGCTGGAAGTCTCTAAAAAGGAACTTCATAGTCTCGCTGAGGAGCTGGACAATTCTAAAAAAAAACATTGTCAATCTTAATATAGATCTCAAAATCTCTCAGAAGGAGCTTCTGACCCTCAACCTAGAGATGGAAGTCTCATGCCAGGAGACAGTCAGTCTCCAAGCAGAGGTGCGAAAATGGAAGACGGACTACAAGGAGGCCCTGAATATTACAGAGACTGGAAAAAGAGAAAATTTAAGACTAGAAAAAGAAAATTCTGAGTTGACAGAGCACGTCAATGGAATGAATGAAAAGCTCCATGAGCTGGAAAAAATAAAGAAACTTCTGGAAGGTGAAAAGTTTGAAGCAGAGCACCGACTGCAGAACAAACTACAAGGTCTGCATACACACATCCAGAATGCTGAGGAGAAGCAGTGAACTCTGCAGGAAGAAAATCTGCAGGCTGCCAAAGAGTACAAGCGCTGCAGGAACATCTGAATACCCAGTGTGTCCCCACAGAGCAGTATGGGGAGCTAAAGGCCACGCTGCATGTCACCAGAGCATCGTTGGCAGTGGAGCTTCGATACCAGGTGACTCTGTATGAGAGGGAGTGGGAGAAGGCCCAGAAACTGGAGCAAGAGCTGGAGAGACAGAGTCTATTCCATCCCCTTGAGTCAGTACACCAAGGACAAAACAGACGCAGTGGCAACCTTGACGACAAAAATTACAGAGCTCCAGAATATGAAGGAGACACTGATACAAACTCAGAGAAAGCAAAGTGCGCAGATAAATTCCCTGAGAAGAGACTTGCAAGACGCACTCAAAAAACAGGGATCTCTCACGGATGAGGTTACAGTACTACAAGGACAAGTATTGAAGCTGATCAAGCATCAGTATCCCACAGCCACAAAAATCCAAATGAAAAAGGGTACAGTGAGAGCTGGGAACAACGCTCACCTAAAAAACAAGGTTGCAAAGTCTGAACCACCTAAACAAGCACTAGCTAAACCTTCAGCCACCCAACAGGCAACAAAAAAATGGTATACGTGCAGAATCAAAACCAGAAGAATCCTTAGCAGATGAAGCTGAAAAGATGGGACATTCTCTGGTAGTGGAGGTGGAATTGCAACTCAATCCCAAAGAAGCTGAACTGGCAACACCATGGAGTGGAAAGAGTGCAGAAGGACAGCTTCAAGAGCGGAAAACTCAAAGGGTTACTCTCAAATGCTCTGCAACTGTCGCCATACAATATGCCTACAAAAAGAGGAGCGCCCGATGCAAGGGAAATCTCATGTCCTCGCACTCAGTAAAAAAACTTTACTTGGAAAAAGTTCTCCTCGAGCGACTGAGGAGAGCTGATCTCAAGCAACTTTTGGAGGAGACACAAATAAACTGGAGAAAGGGCTCCAATCCCAGCGGAACTGAGGGTTCTCTTCCTCCATCCACTCTCATTCAAGTCACAGAGATATCTCGAATGAGAGTGGAAGGGTGGGCTTCGGCCATGGTAAGCCCGAGCTTCCCACAAACAGGGGAGGTATGTAACAGGGTCTTATCCCTGTTAACAGGCTTGCCTCTAATCCAGAAGTGTGCTGGTTAATTGCACACCTGCAATCAACCACTCCACCTGCCTAATCACAGCTCTGTTAAAAAGCCTGTTCCCAGAAACAGGAAGGAGATATTTCCTCAGTACACAAGGGTGCTGACAAGAGGAAAGCAGAAAAGCCTGCACACAGAGGTCTTGAGCAGAAAGGCTCTGCTGAGATCAAGACACCCAGAGACTTATATTCCTGGACACAGGGGACCCAGGAACCTACCAGAGACTGACATGATGAGCCACCTGCTATAAGGTATCTCTTGAGACTTTGGGGAATAGGGTGGTAATGGGATTATCCCTCCAGCCTTTGAGAAAGGGACTGGGGAAGTAAGTTAGCCCTTACACAGGGATAAACATTTGTTATTTTGTGTTTTTGTATATTTTGCCTGCATTAAGGAACAGGCTCAATAAAGCCAAGATATAATTTCACCCCAATCGGTCTCCATTATATGTACCTCTGAACACGTCTCTTACAATTACATTAACAGATGCAGCTATTACTGCACTGGGATTCAGATATATGTATACAAAACATGTGCCCCATGCGGCCACCCCTCCCCCTCCCATTCCACATGGCCTAATGTGTACAACGTCATAAAAAAGGGAGGAGACAATGGCCACAATGCAACCTCCACTCTTCCCCACCCTGTAGACAGGGAATGTTATGGAGGGAGGGCGGGGGTCACTAGTGCGGGGGCTGCCCCATCATCGGCATGTGGGGGAGCAGTCTCGGACGGGGCTTTTAATGAAGCAATTTTATGCCTTGCCAGTGCAATTGGCACGCATTAAATAAAAGGGGAGAGGAAAAGAATTTGGGTAGGGGACTACATAGAGCTCCTATTCTTGCTCCCGGATTACAGGGAAGCGCTGGCGCGATCATCTAAAAAAAGGGGACGCAAGGAAAGACGACGTTGAGAAACGTCTCTTCCCGCGTAAATTTTCCAATTGGTCACGCATGTTTAAAATCCTAGCGGGGTGATTGGGGAGAAGGCCCCCCACTTATGTTCAGCACTGTTTAAATACATGGATATGATTGGACATGCCCACCAGAGGCACAATGGTATGGGCTGGTGGATATACAATGTAAAATTCAGGGAAAAAACGGCGCCCGTTCAGTGGGGGTCTAGTGGGGGATGCCAGGCGGTCAGCTTGGGCAAGCAGGGAGAGAGTCAGGCTGGGGTTTGCTGGGATTTCAACGATTTCCGGTGCGCATACTGTAATTGCCGCTTCAAGCACCAGTGTGCTACCTGCAGAGGGACGCATCCCCAGGCAAAATGTTTTAGGAGTGGGGGACGTCATTCCAAGAGGGCAGTAATGGAGGGGCGCATGGGTACCGCGGGCGGTGGACAAGTTTGTAGTAAAGTGCAGCAGCTGGGAAATCAGACACCCGGAATTCTACGCTAGGTCAGGGGGTTTACTCAGGGCTGACAGGGTCCACATATCGGATATCAGGATAGACATTTTAAACAATAGTTTGCAAGAGGAGGAGTACTAGTGGGCAGGGTCATTTAGACATGACTTCGAGAGCCCACTCATGAAGGGAACATGAGGTCAGCGGTTCAAGGGCCGGCTGACTGTCCCCTCCCCCTCCTGTCAAAGGAGCATTCTGGCAGGGAGTGGCAATTACCCCTTTAGGTTTTTGATATAAATAAATAGCCACAGCCTTTTATACCTCCATTTCTGGTTTCCTGTCATTATTTGTATGTTCTACGTTGGTTTGGGGCTGGGGGGAGAGGGGAGCCATCTGGCAGCCTCCCCGGTCAAGCAACCCCCTAGCCATTGGCATGGGGGTCTCCTGACTCGGGGGCTGGCCTCCTCCTCTCTGGCTTGCCCCCACACCTCCCACCCCTAACCAGGGAAGGGGATTCCTGGTGCCTATTTAAGGCCCTGCTGGCAGGGAACGTGGCCTGTTCGCTGCCCGCCAGACATTTCCCACCAACCTTCCCATTATAAGGAGTAGTGCAGGGCAATCTTATAAACAATCGGCAGCGAACTGTCAGCAGTGCCATTGTATTCCCTGTCATGTTTACACATTTTAGTGTAAGTGTTATTAATGTTTCCTTGTTCTATTACAGTGTGGTGTTGATACTTTGTTGAAAATGGAAGGAGCAAATTTCCTAACAGGAGGGGTCGATGACCCCTGTCCTTTGTCGCGGCGGCTCTTGGGGGGGTAGGTGCTTGTTCTTGCCAGACTGGGGGCTCGGCTGTTTGAGCCCGGGGGGGAGTACGAGTTGGCAGGGTCATTTAGACATGAATATGAGAACCCGCTCGCAAAGGGGACACAAGGTCAGCAGTTCAAGGGCCGACTGACAGTCCCATCCCCCTCCTGTCAAAGGAGCACTCTGGCAGGGAGTGGCATTTACCCCTTAAGGTTTTTGTTATAAATAAATAGCCCTGGCCTTTTATACCTCCAGTTCCAGTTTCCTGTCATTATTTGTACGTTCCACGTGGGTTCGGGGCGGGGGGGAGAAGGAGACACCTGGCAGCCTCCCCGGTCATTCTGTTAGAGTTGCATACAAATCTCATCATGGATAGTCTGCTAAGTCGAAATATCTAAATCAAGAAATTAAAACAATCTGAATCTAGACAAGTGTGATTTCTGATTGACTCTGCACATTATGACATTCATATGGCTGCTTTACATGAAAAAGAAAGAAGCACAGCGCACGACTCATAGGGTTAATAATTAATTATATTGAATTAATAGTAAGTGATAATATTGTACATACAAAATAGTCAGTTATTCAAGCAGGGCATGTTCAGGGTACATGTTACCACAACTGGACACAGATGACTTGCTTCTTGGGGACTCCTTGAAAGCAGCTGTCTCCAATCCGGATAGACGCGTTTTTCCTCAGCAGCAGCAGTTTATCAGGTAGGTTTTATTCCCCACAGCAGACATGAGCAATCAAAGTCCAAGTGGTAACAAAAAAGGAACAAGCTAACGTCTCACACTGTTACTTCTCTGGATCCTTGCCAGGGAGAAATGTATTACAAGTCCTCAGCACCACACACCAGGACAGATGACGTCACTATGGTTCGCCGCTCCTCCGCACCGACCGATCAATAAAGCAGTGAACTCCCGTGGCTTGCTGAGTTGCGACTTGGGCAGCAGCGTATCACAGGAACAGCGTCCACAAATCACTCCTACGCATTTCATAAACTTAATTACTTTGTCAGGGATCCCTTTACAGAAAGTAATCTCAAATAAAAAAATTAAAAAATTAATTAAACCCCTTGCTTGCGCAGCTGCAATAGCTCATGGAAATTATTGTGCAATATGGGAAACCACTGCCAGTAAATTGTGTCTCTGTTGCAAGACCTTTGCAGGAAAAAGAAAGGAAACACAAATAAAATGTTCTGAGAAAATTATTTTATGCCTTTGGAAAACCACAACTGATAATATAAAAACATGTCACAGCTGTCTTTTTTGCAACATCCTTTAGTTCAACTGGACAGTAAAAACATATTGTTTTACATTTAATTTGACATTCTATTTGCCTGCAACACATTACAATTAATTACATTTGATTTACTCTTCTTTCATCGATGTGGAGCCTGAAAGATTGCTATCCGTATTTTCTATTTCATCAGGACTGTAGCTTTGTAACTGTATATCTGGGTTTGCTGACACTGTCCCTGGCCAGCCACGAAAGGGGTGCAACAATTTATTTTCACTGGAAAATAGATTTTCTTGAAAACGTTAATGAAAATGGCATTGCTTGAGTTTGAATGTTCCTAATTCCTAAATGTTTTGACGTCGAAAAAGGTTACAAGAATACAATGTCAAGATCTAGAAGCCATACTAAGTGACCTTACCTATACATTTTCCATATCATAGCATTAATTATGAGTCCGAACATTAAACATTTACTTCACAGAGGCATTCAACGCAATATAATGAAATCAATATCTGTCAAAAAAGCACTGATGGTCATTTATCAGGACCCAAGGAACTTGTGCATTTTCAATTTAGAACAGAACCCAAGGATTTAGGGGTAATAAATTATTTTAAACTAATTTTAGATTATGTTTCTCGCAGCTGTGAAAAAATGTGCAAGTCAGCATTACGATGCTTGGGGCAAGTAATTCAAAGGTTCTAGTATTTCCTATATAATAGGCATTGTTCACCCGCTGCAAATTCTGTATTTCTCACTACAGAAAAATTAGTAATGTTGACAAATATGTTTCTATAACCATGTTTTGAAAAATTAACTAATACATTTGGAGGGAGAATTAGATATGATTTAAAAATATGTTATAGAGCAGTCCAAGACAAATGTCTTGCTTTTAGAATCACTTATTGAAACAAAAAAGGGAAACAGTTAAGAAATGCAATGAAACAATTCAACACAAAATACATAAAGAATTACACAATGTTTGGAAGCTCCTAAACCCCAAATTCACATTATTGTATAATAAATAGTATCAACTGTAGTGTTACTAGGAATGTGACCTCTGTTACACAACAGAAAACAAAGAACCCCTAAAGCTTATCCAATATGCCAACTTATTTGTATATATTTTCTTTTAATTAGTAAGAGTAATTTAGTTCAATCTTTTGACCAAAACCTGTGATGACCTGCTACCACTTCAAGGTAGGCCCTATCAGCATGTTATACTAACTTTAAACCGTGTCCTTTGAATTTCATCCACTGCAGAGAAAAAATTAAGGTAATCAATAATATAGTCAATAGCAAGGTATGAGTAACATGTGCAGTACGTTATGGCTAAGAGCTTAAAAATAAAACCATGTGAAGTTTGTCCAGGTAACAATCTTTTCTAACCAAACATAATGCAGGGTGCATAACTAGTGTTTACCATGCTTTTCTTCATTTAATAATTCAAAGCAATATAGTAATGTATTCCCATAGTTCAACATACAGTAGTTCAGAAATTAACTTTAGCATCCATTCGAAGAGAAAAGTCCTCCTTGGCACTTGAACTCCAGATAGTGGTGCAGGTATTCTCCAGTGAATATGGAAAGAGAACAATACAATATTGCTTCAATAACTTTGTGAGACAATGCGTGGTTATACCTCTCAGGTTAGATTTGGAGAAAATCAAAATGTCATCAAGATAAACGATTACAAATGAGTTGAGGAGATCTCTGAAAATTTCATTTACGAAGTCCTAAAAAACACGGCTGGGTAATTGCACAGACCAAAGTGCATGACCAAGTACTCATAATGTCCATCTCTGGGGTTGAAAGCCGTCTTCCATTCATCACCTTGGTGGATCCTGACCAGATTATAAGCACCACATAGGTCCAACTTTGAAAAGATGTTAGCTCCTTGTAATCGATCAAACAGTTCGTTGATAAGGGGCAAGGGATAACGTTTTTTTTACGGTAATTTTATTAAGGGACCGACAGTCTATGCAAGGGCGTAGGGATCCGTCCTTCTTCTTCACAAAGAAAAACCCTGCACCCGCAGGAAAAGTGGATTTCCTGATAAACCCCTTTTGTAAGTTTTCCGCGATGTATTCTTTCATTGCCTTGGTCTCCGGCATAGACAACGGGTAAGAAGTCCCTCTGGAGGGTGTAGTGCGTGGAAGCAGATCGATGGGACAATTGAATGGGCGGTGAGGGGGCAGGACCTCCGATCGGACCTTATCGAAGACGTCCTGAAACTCAGCGTACTGTCTGGCAATTGTACCTTCTCTTTCTCCTTCTCCTGCTCATCGGACACGTTGGTACCCCTGATACTACTTGCCTCCAGAATGCAGTTCTTGTGGCAAAATGTCCCCCATTGGATGGGTTCCTTGTTAAGCCAATCAACCCAAAGGTTGTGAATCTGTAGCCCGGGTAGCCTGAGGATCACGCTGATAGAAGGAGTATGAATGGCATTAAACTGGATCTTTTCCAGGTGTGTGTCTTGCACCTTGCGTTGTAGCACCTCTGTCTCCAAGGAGATAAATGCCGGCTGCAGAGGTCTTCCATCAATGGCTTCAAGAGCGCTGGGCTTTTTTTTGTGCCTGGTGGGAACCAGATGGCGTTCTGCGAAAGCTTGATCTATGAAGTTTCCTCCGGCACCTGAATTGATGAAAGCAAGCGTAGATACTTGAAAGCCCTCCCCAAAGAGTGTAATGGGGACAAGACTATGAGACGGGTTATCAGTAGAAATAGGGGAGCGAACAAGCATTCCCAAAGAGACTCCCCGGGAATCATGGGAACTTTGCGTTTTCCCGACTTTTGGGGACAAAAATAGGCAAAATGTCCAGAAACACCGCAATAAAGACATAGACCAGCGTTTCTGTGGCGTAATTTCTCCGAGTTGGAAAGGCTAGTACCCCCTAATTGCATAGGTTCGGACGTATCCGGGGTAGAAACATCAGTGGAGCTCACCTGACTGGGACTGATCCGGGCTGGGATGGTACGATGGTGAACCTTCTCTGAACATCTCTCCAGGAAGCGATGATCCATCTTGATACAGACAGCGATGAGCTCCTCCAAATCGGTGGTCCGGTCATAGGCTGCCAATTTATCATTCAAGGTCTCCGATAAACCTTGCCAAAAGGCTGCGGCCAGGGCTATGTCATTCCAGTCGGTCTCGGCAGCTATAGTTCTGAACTCAAGAGCGTATTTGGCGACTGAACGACTGCGTTGGGAAACATAAAAAAGTGCAGAGGAAGCACATACCTTATGACCGGGTGTATCAAACACTTTCCGGAATTCCCAGGCAAAGGCTCCGATATCCTGCGGGAGGTTGGTTCTTCTCTCCTAGGTGGGAGATGCCCATACAAGAGCGTCATCTACAAGGAAAAAAAAATATACGCCACCTTGGCGCGGGGTGCCATAAAGTGTGTAGGATTCATTTCAAATTGTATAAAGCATTGATTCCAAAAACCCCGACATTCATGAGGGTCGCCCCCATAATAGGTGGGGGGTAAGCGAGGTTCTTGAGAGATAGGCAAAGATGGAGTAGTGGGGATCTCAGGGACAGCAGGCACACGGTGAGCGTGCGGTTCTTGCAGCGCATGAGAAAGGGTGCCAAAGTCCTCCTGAAGGGAGAGTAAGGCTTGCTCGCTAACCACAATTCTTTCCTCTAAGGTAGTCAGGTGGTGTGCGCAGGACTCCTCCTACCTCAGCGGGGTCGAAGTTTGTGTGGCTGAGCATACTGTAACGCGTAGCTCACCACAAACGAAGCGCAACTGTGGTACTGAGGTAGGGAATTGGTTAACGCCTACCCACACCCACGTGGGCGCGCCTAGGATGTAGAGTAGACGTAGTAGTCATTCAAGCCAGGTCAGGATTATAGATTGGAGAATGGTTAAGGTACTTGCCAGGTTCAGGAGCGGAGAGTTGCGGATCGTCGTAGTTTGTAGCCAGGTTCAGGATTGGAGAGTATCGGATAGTCGGGGTACGTAGCCAAGTTCAGGATAGGAGATTGTCGGATTGTTGGAGTACTTAGCCAAGGTCAGGACTGGAGACAGGAGAATGGTCATACAAGCCGCATCAGGAGTGGAGAGAAGCGGAGTCCAAGGTACTAGCAGGGTTCAGGCAACAAGAGGGTAATCAGCATTCAAGGCAAGGCAAGGCAAGGATTCAGGAACAAGGATGTGGCAAGGCACAGCGTCACAATGACTATGCTCAGCAAAGACTGGTTGTAGACTGAGGTTATAAATAGTAGGAGCCTCGAACAGCCAGCCAGGATGGAACCAGGAAGTGAGAATCGATCGGCTGCTGGTGCACACAGGTGTGTCCTATGATGCAGCCTAATCGGGGTTGAGGATGGAACTGCTTGGGCGCGTCACAGAGGCCAGGGAGCGGAGTTTTGAGCGTTCATCACTCCCATGGCGATTCCTGGGACCTGAGGGGTCGGGTCCAGTCGTGTGTCACGGAGGTCAAGGGGCGGGGCCTGACTTGCGCATCAGCAGGGAGGCTGGCCGAACGTCCACGTCGTGTGACAGTGATGGGGCGGGGTCTGAATCCACGGGCGGTTGAACAGAGTGCGCAAGGACCGCGCGCACGCGTACAGGGACCATGAAACCACGCATGCTGGGTATCCGTCACAGAAGACTTGTTGGGGTGAGGAGATGGTCTGCGACCGCTAGGATGGCGAATCCTCACAACCACCAATACATCTGGAGGGAGTACATGTTTCTTCCAATATAGACAGGCTATATGTGATTAATCTTCAATGTCTAACACTGTATATAACTTTCATAGAGATCTGGTCCCTTTATGTCTTTCACTCAGCCCTCCTTTCCTTCTGTCAGCTCTCTGGTGAGCTAAGGAATCTCTTTCCTGTTACTCAGACCAGGCTTTTTCTAACAGTCCTACTCAGCCAAGTGGAGTCTGGTTGATTGCCTGTGCAATTAACCAGAACACTGCTGGATTTTGATGCAGTTTCTCTACAACAGTGATAAGTCCCTGTTACAGGCGGTAAATACTGTTTTTTTTTTTAATTTTAACACAAGTACAATGTTCTGTTTCTATATTGCCTCATTTGAACGGGATGACTGTCTTTCAAATAATCTTGGTGTGTTCAATAACTGGGAAATAGTGTGTCATGTGACCATTCCATCCCAATTTGGTCAGGATGCTATTTTGAAAACAGAGAAACGGTTATAGATAAGACACTGTATGTATACATATTATTAATGTGCTTGTCCTCCATTATTAGCAATGATGTGATTTACAAGTTATATAAAGTGTTAGAAATTGAAGATTAATCAACACATATAGGGCCTCATGCAGTAAGCGACGATTATGTGAAATCGGCAAGCTTACCGATTAGTCATGTTATTGGCGATTTTTCCTCTCCGTATGCAGTAAGTGCCGAATACATTCAAAATCAAGGCGAAAACAAATCCGCCCACTCTCACGATGATTAGCCGATCACACACAGGTGTATCGGCGTGCGTGGCGGGGTGCTGTTAGGTTGCCCAATCACAAATCTTGCTGAATCAGGCGAACCAAGCATGTATTGGATAGCGCGCCATATTTAAAGGCAACGTGTACTGCTAATCATTCTCTGTGTTGTTGGGAGTGAGAGAGAGAGAGACGCACAGAGCTTGGTGATTTAAGATTTGCATATTGACTGAGAGACTTGTTGTGTATTGGGAAAGCTTTGTCCTTTGTTGTTTTGTTTACATCTTTGTCTTGTTTTATATGTGGAAGTGTTTCGTGTGATTGGCTGTACATTAGTTGTCTGTTTTTTGTGAGTGCTGTAAGTATGCCCGCAAAGCGTGGGAAGAGTGATGCTGGTGGGAGTGGGAGTGCTACTCGTGCGAGTACGCGTCGGAGTGAACGTACTGTTCAGGGGAGTGATGTTGCTGGTGCTGCGAGTGGTGTTGCTGGGAGTGGGAGTGCTGGTGCTGGGAGTGGGAGTGCTGTTGCTGGGAGTGTGAGTGCTGTTGCTGGGAGTGTGAGTGCTGTTGCTGTGAGTGGGAGTGCTGGTGCTGGGAGTGGGAGTGCTGGTGCTAGGAGTGGGAGTGCTGGTGCTGGGAGTGCTGCTGGTGGCGCAGTTGCTGATGGGGTGTCTGGTGGTGGCGTGCTTGCTTGTGGCCAGCTTTTGGAGTCTCTTCCATTGGAAGAAGGAGAGTCCAGTCAGCACCAGCTAAGCTCTGACCCTAAACCTGCTCGGAAGAAACGTGTGGAGAAGCCACGTAATCCTCGCTTCAATGACCAGGAAAATACAGCTCTTGTCACTGGGATTCTGGAGCACTATGACAGTATCTATGGACATTTACTAGGTAAGTGTACCTTTACATTTATTATTCAAATACATGTGATCCTAGGTCATCTGAGTTTTGTTCATATGCAAATATGGGTTCAGAATATCTTTCTATGTTAATTAGTGTTTAAACACAGCTTTTTATCATTCGTTACAAGGACAATTAAACACAGGCGGTCAATTTGCCATAACTGCATACAATATGAATGCAAGCTTGCTTACATGTATAGGTTTAGTAGTGAATGCTCATGTGCTTCACATATTACACCTTAAACAGCATGTTTGCTATCTCTTGGAACAGCTAGCAGTGTAGGAAACTGGTGCTTCTATTATTATTAATTGACCTCATATATTTTATATGTTTTTCAAGGGCGGACAAGTGCATCAAGCAGAAAAGAAATGTGGGACACAATAGTCATTGGTGTCAATGCGTGTGGGAATCATGTCAGGGACAAGCGGAATTGTCACAAGAGATTTGACGATATTAGGTCAAAATTAAAAAGGAAAATACAAGACCAACGCGTGCATGCTACTGGCACTGGAGGTGGGCCGACACCATAACGTCTGATATTAACTCCATTGGAGGAGCTGCTTCGGGCAAAATTACTTCCCGTCGTCGTGGAGGGATTGGCTGGTGACCGTGATATTGGAATTTATCCCTCACAATTTCCACCAGGTGAGAAATATTACTGTACTAGGCGTGTCGTTGTTTACAGTTATTTTGCATATTTACGCAGCTTTTTATACTGTCTTCCCAATATAAACATACCTACATCTATATATGTATATGTCTGTTTCTCTCTGTCTCTCATATATATATATATATATATATATATATATATATATATATATATATATATATATATATATATATATATATATATTGCAAAGAATGACCTAGGCGCACATATGCAGGGGAAGAGAAAAGAAAAGGAGGAAAAAATCATAGGGCAGTATATCAATACAAGCAGATAAGAATTCGGTGAGATATGCACTTACACTAGTAAGATCATTAAATGCCTTTAATCCACTTAGGGACTCTCGAACTCAGCTCCTGTAGTTCGTCTGTTTCTTGGCTCCTGGATCTCTGGAGAGGCTTGTCCTGAAGGCTCCTTGCAGCAGTCACGATGAGTCTGTTTTTAGCAGACTATACCTTGGTGTGGATCTCAAATAAAGGGATGGGTAGGGAATAAAAGGAGAAACATATGTGTAAAACCTTTTAATAAAACATCTAAGGATAAAACAAAAGTATTTAACTCACATTCTATGAGTTAAAAACGGGCAGTAGAGAGTGTTTAGCGAGTCTCTCACACTCGTGGTATAGAACACCGACTTCTATTACACAGAGGGAAATCTCGCGAGAGCCGTACGAGATCTGATCACCTGATGCGGAAGCACTTGCCGGTGTGAGGAGGTCTGGAAGTCGGCGTTCTATACCACGAGTGTGAGAGACTCGCTAAACACTCTCTACTGCCCGTTTTTAACTCATAGAATGTGAGTTAAATACTTTTGTTTTATCCTTAGATGTTTTATTAAAAGGTTTTACACATATGTTTCTCCTTTTATTCCCTACCCATCCCTTTATTTGAGATCCACACCAAGGTATAGTCTGCTAAAAACAGACTCATCGTGACTGCTGCAAGGAGCCTTCAGGACAAGCCTCTCCAGAGATCCAGGAGCCAAGAAACAGACGAACTACAGGAGCTGAGTTCGAGAGTCCCTAAGTGGATTAAAGGCATTTAATGATCTTACTAGTGTAAGTGCATATCTCACCGAATTCTTATCTGCTTGTATTGATATACTGCCCTATGATTTTTTCCTCCTTTTCTTTTCTCTTCCCCTGCATATGTGCGCCTAGGTCATTCTTTGCAATACATTCCCAGCGGCGTTGTGGAGCCGCAGACCTAACTTGGCTGCAAGTCTGTAGGGTTAGTAGATTGTAAGGGTATATACCTTGTATTGATTGATTGGCTGAGAGTGTGGTTTTATCTAACCATATTCAACATATTGTCTATATCTGCGCTGTTGTTTTTTGTCTATATATATATATATATATATATATATATATGTGTGTGTATGTGTGTCAAATTAGACATATCTGTTGTAGTCCTACTAAAAGCAGTAACTAATATACCACGTTGCATTGCGTGCTCATTTGCATGTGAATTCCCACAATGCTTTGCTGCATTGGAAGCAATTTATGGTGGGCGAAGATGGGGAACAACAGGGTAGCACACATGTGTAACACATGATAATGAGAAATTATTACTACCTACAGGTACAGAACATAAATATGTATAATATTATTGTGTATTTTATTTATTTTACTCCTACAAACACGACATTACTGCCTATTTTAAACATGCATCAAATATATTGCATGCAACGGCCTACAAACATCACTTGCACTAACACATCTATAGTTGTTTATGAAAAGGTCCATTTTTGCTTAATGTCATATACAGACAGCATAATGAGGCACACGTAGCATATGTTATGTCATTGTGTTCATAACTTAAACACTGCAGACGACTATTTAGCTCCTCTAACATTGTGTTAAAGCAGCTGCAATTAATATCTCATCACAGCATACACTTCAACAGAGGGGGTGGGGTTCAGCACACACACAAATTACAGGCTCATCTTAGGGTCAACTTAGTTCACACCATTTTCACCTGTTTGAAGTAATTGAAAGGTGTGGCTGATTAGGCTTTTTGGGGAAGGGAATACCGTTCTTACAACCTGACTAGCACAACTGAAGTTAATCACACTCATTTGAAAGCGTAACTCTAGCTACTAAATGCCCCAACAACTCATTAGTTATCAAACCGTACGTCACACATTAGTTCACTCATATCTATAGTTGAACTACTATCAACGACACATTATCACACACTGCATGTCTTGTCGAGTGACAGCCACATTCAGGTGTGCCACATCTTCTATTAATGTACCACACATATCCTGTACCAAAAACAAAACTTTTTGCTATATGACCACCTTCATGATAACCATTGTGAATGTTCATCTCATGATACTTATGTACATTATGATACTGATATCACTACACAACATATGATTTTTATGTACAATTTTAATCTATTTATCCTCACGCATTACTGCAGAAACATAGTATGTTGTATGTTAGGGAACTCAAACGTTCTAAGTACACAGGCATGTACATTGTTTTTACAACTATTTATGTTCACTTTCAGACACACATTTTCAGTTAAGGAAATGATGCTGTTAGGTACTCATAAATACTGAACATACAATAACTGTTTGTTCAATATTTACACATGTAAATGTAAAACTAATGTTATTGTTATATATAGTTGCCCCTGGAGGACATGTGTCACCTGAGAGGGAACAAGTGTCTTCACCTGGGTCATGCAGCTCAACACACCTAGAAGGTGAGTGTATGAGTTGGTGGCCATATAATATGTGCACTTCTATATGTTATGTTGTCATGTTCATTATTTGTTTTGCACATGTTCTTTAAATAGGATTACTTAGTGTCAGTGAAAATGAAGTGTAAGGCAACATGTATTGTGTTAGTGATGTTAACTATCATGTAGGAGTTGTGAGTTTACAGCAAGTTTTCGTTCATTCATATTTCATACTGAGTCCAAACATTATTCGTAAGTCAAGGTAGTTTTTAATGTGAGTTTATAAAACGTATGGAAACATGTTAGTTGTTACTTATGACACAGTATAATTACATAGTAACACAGCAGAGATTAACATGCCATTTAATAATGTGTACATTTATTTTTAGAACATGATGATGAAGATGATGATGATGATGCCACCGCCATAGACACAGAAATACAATCAAGTGAGCATGAAGAGGTTCCAATTGAAACAGTTTTACCGCCAAATCGTCCATCAACTACCACATACGATGCAATTGTAGCTTCTGAGGGAAAAATTGTGGAAGCAGAAAATCGACGCCATTCTGATCTGATGACAGTGCTGGAAAGGATGATTGCACTGCAGGAAGAAACGATATCACAATTGGCACATCTCCACAGAGTCTTCATTGAAGTGCCTAAACAGTTGCAAAAAATCAACACCTCATTCGAAGCATTAGTTGTTCAGCAAACCCAAGCAAATTACTTGAGAATGACTACTGTACCACATTTAAACTTCAACACCTCACAGGCAGGATCTTTACATGCTGGTAATTTTTCACCACATGCATCTGAGCTTCATTCCCCAGGTCCGAATGTTACCGCTCAAGTAGCAGACATTGCTGTGCAGGTTCCTGACGACATCCTACCGCTGCCATCTGTACAAAATCAGGAGCTGACACCTACAAAGGAGGCGACAAAAAACAAAACACCACAAGCAGTTACTACTGACCAGTTTTTGGGCACAAACAAAAAAAGACACACATGAAACAGACCAACCATCACTTGTGCAGTGTCTACCAACTTGCTCACATGTGTCAGTGGGCACAAGCCCTGTCGGTGAGTCACTGCCCAAAAGCCCTGTAGGTGAGTCACTGCCCAAAAGCCCTGTAGGTGAACAGTCACTGCCCAAAAGCCCTGTAGGTGAACAGTCACTGCCCAAAAGCCCTGTAGGTGAACAGTCACTGCCCAAAAGCCCTGTAGGTGAACAGTCACTGCCCAAAAGCCCTGTAGGTGAACAGTCACTGCCCAAAAGCCCTGTAGGTGAGTCACTGGCCACAAGCCCTGCCCGTGAAGTGCCAGAGGCCACTCAAAGTGGCTCTGTTGTGGCTAAAGTTGTTTCAAAAAGAAAAAGGAAAATACAAGAGACAACAAGCAGGCCTGTTACTCGCTCTCAAAAGGAACAAAAAAAATAAATGTTATAATTCACTAAATATGTCTTTGGCCTTGTTTTGTTGACTTCAGATTATCTAATTAATATTGTATGTATGCTGAAGACTGTGTTGTTTCCAAACTTTCAAGTATGTTCTTGTACACGTGAACTTCTGGAAATTTTACCAGTCCTAATTAATTAATAGTGTTATTAATACTGATGTATGAATCGTGTATTCAGTAATGGTCCACCAGGAGCCAGTTGCTAAGTTTAGAGAAGCTGCCATTGACTTTGCAGCAAAACATTACATTTGGGTGTGTTACTTGATGTAATCATTGCATGTGCATATTATTCACATGCAATTTATAAAACACCTATTTAACTGCAAACATCTTTCTTGTACGTGTACAGTAGGATTTTGTGTTAAATATTACTTACCTTTGATGGCCATTGTAATGTTGTCCTTTAATCATTTATGTGTTCTTGTTTCAAGAACATCTCTGAATTTAGACTAATATATATGTAGTATGTATGGATATATGCACACACACACACACACACACACACACACTGTGTGTGTGTGTGTGTGTGTGTGTGTGTGTGTGTGTGTGTATGTATATATAGTACTATCTAAACTGCTATATATGTATTTATCATGCTTCCTTGTGAAAACACACTATTTTAAGAATACAGGCCTAATGTTTGAGAACTATAGTAACTGTGAGCCTATAACAGTATTGGCCTAAAACAAATGTTTATTAGTTCATTCACTCATGTTTAACACCATTCGAATAGGTTGCATACAAGGCCTACTTACTGCCATCAATATGTTGTGTGTACTCCTGCATTATATATATATATATATATATATATATATATATATATATATATATATATATATACACATATATATATATATACACATATACAGACGTACCTCAACTGATGCAGACAGGGAGTTAACCAGACTTTCAAATACACACAGAAATTTATGTGGAAAAAAAAACATTTCCTTTTGCAGGTGTCTGTGTATTTCATGATATGGCTGTGTAAGCACTATTTTCACACAGTGCTCTATTTTATTTTTCAAGAAACCACAATGTTACTTAATTAAAAATCTCGGAATGTTATGAGAAACGAGATAAAAAAGATACATGTTTGTCAGACAAACGGCTATCAGAAACCACAAACGTTCAACCAATTAATTCAACATATCCAATTGGAGCTTCAAAAAAAGGAGTAAGAGTTGATACTTTTTATGACCTTGAAAACGAAACACAGCAAATTGTTATGCATTGACCACTTTCATTCTTATGAGCAAAGAACAGAGACCTGCACACATTTTTTCTGTTAATCTGCAATGGCTGATGAATTCGTAACGACTATGAATCCGCAAAGAGGGTATAAATTCATGATAGCAGAAGCGATTTTGTCCACTTGCGGACACAAAGCTAACACACGTCAAATCTATGATTTGATTAGAGCCAAATATCCTTATTACCAAGAACGTGGGCATGCGCGCAATTTTAATTCCTCAGTAAGATTCACTTTATCAACTAATGACTGTTTTGAACGTGTGCAGGATAAGCTAGAAGACAGGTATGGTTTCTGGAAGATTGCCAAGGATAAACATTTCACCGTGAAAGAGGGCACACATATTGTGCTTAATGGCATATTTATTCCTAATGCCAATAGCAATGGATCCGCTACTACTGTTCCGTGTGAATCGATACCTGCTGCAATATCTGCACCCTCCATTCCTGAAAGCCACATTGTACAAGAACATAACTACTATGATTATGTACCAAGCCTTTCAGCTGAAAATGCATTGGAATGGGTACCCGAAGAAATGAACCTACCTCCGGACCAATTGTTTGAAGAAAGCAGTGGCGATTCCTATGAGCGCTTCATGGAGGAGATGTGTGTCATACTGGATTCAGCGTTTGGGTCAAGCGTGGATGAAAATGCCTTGCATTTCTGGAGCGAACAGTTGCAGGCAGACGAAGAGTTAATTCTAGAAGAATGGTAAATATAACAATCGTTATGCGTTGACTCTGCGTTTACATTTTTTTTTTTTGTAACCACCATTTTCACTTTCAATGCGTGGATACAGCGTAACATTGCACACAGCATAACATGTAGCGATCACAAACAAATTGTTTCCTAATACAATATAGTAGAACCTGAAAGAGTAGTACACATTGCTGACGGAATAAATATACGTACTGTGACAGAAACCAGGGGATGGTAATAAATTCCGTATATAGGGCTCCCAGGATACTAGACAGTTTCTATCCTGTTTGGCCTGGGAGTGCAGCCTTATAATACATACACTCCATCCCACAGTTTGGCAAGCGCTGGAACTGAGGGATGAGAGATCCAGACCAGAGTTTGTCTGCTGCCTGATTTCTGTCACCTGTCATGCTAATTAGGAATCAGGTATGAAAGACTGATTTCCTGTTTGCTCTGGTCTCTCCACAAGAGCCAGGAGGCTGGAAGGCTGCTGAACTACAGAGGGGAGAAGCCTCTTCCCCAAACAGGTTCAATCTTTCTGTTCATTTGTGTAAGACTGCAAAAGTACCTTGTTTTGTTGTTGGGAGTGGAAAAGCCACTTCCAACCCTGAGTCAGGGATATCTAAGTTAAGTTATCGCTCAGGTGAGCAGCTTTTGTTTTGATCTGTTTTCTGTTGTATGCACTGTGGCAGTCTCAGTGCCTGGGACTGAATAAACCAGGCATAGCCTGTTTAAAGGAACAGTACGTGACGCCTCATCATTTAACCTACCCTAAAAGACCGTGTTCTAAACAGACCCGGACAAACGACGGAGCCCCGGAGTAAGCCGTTTGTCACATATGGTGGAGAATGCGGGCAGAGCACTAGGGGGTCTGCGGGTTGAAGAACTTTGAAAGAAAAAAAAAAAAAAAAAAAAAAAAAGTTTTTTCATCCTCTGCAAACAAGATGGAAGACGTGGTGGGTGCGCTGGTACGCAATGTCGCTGCCCAGAAAGACGCGAATGAAACCCAGCAACAGCTGTTAATAGCCCAGCAAGAAACTAATGCAAACCAGCAGCAGACGAATGCAGCCCAGCAACAGCTGCTAATAGCCCAGCAAGAGATTAATGCAAACCAGCAACAGACGAATGAAGCCCTGCAAAACGCGAATGCAAACCAGCAAGAGACAAACCGCTTGCTGAGAGAGGAGCAACAGCGGTTCGCTCAGGGCTTACAGCAGGAACTCGAGATCCTGAGGGGGACTATCAGTAACCTTCCACTGGCAGCGGCAGCCCCAGTTCCGAAAATGACCAGGGCAAGCCACTACCTTCAGAAGATGGGACCCTCGGATGATGTGGAAGCCTATCTTCTCACGTTTGAACGCACGGCACAGAGAGAGGGATGCCCAGAAGCTGAGTGGGCTGGTCTAATCGCACCCTTCCTAAGCGGCGAACCCCAGAAGGCTTACTTTGATCTAGAGCCAGCCGAAGCTAACGTCTATGCAAAATTGAAGTTCGAGATCCTCGCCCGCCTCGGCGTAACCACGGCTGTTCGCGCCCAAAGGTTTCACGCATGGTCCTTCACGATGGATAAAGCCACCCGAAGCCAGATGTATGACCTCATCCACCTCGCCCGGAAGTGGCTACAACCCGAGATCAACTCAGCCAGCCACATCGTGGAACGGTTGGTCATGGACCAGTTCTTGAGGAAACTTCCCTCTGCCTTACGCCGTTGGGTCAGTCGGAGTGACCCCCACAATGCGGATGAGCTTGTGGCCCTCGTAGAAAGGTACAATGCAGCAGAAGAGCACCCGCAACCCACAGTCGTGGAGCAACCCCACTACCCGAGGTTCCAGGACTCTTCCAGAGACGGTAAAAGGGTACCGGGGTTAAGGGGCGCTGAAGAGCGGCGACCCCCTTCACGCAGCACAAGCAACAGTGGTTCGCATACTAAGGGCAATAGCCAACATGGGGAGCCGGGAAAAGGCTCTAAGTGGGACACAGACTATGTACCTAAATGTGTAAATTGTCATGAGAGGGGCCACACAGCAAAAATCTGCCCACTAAATGATGAGCCCATGCAATGCAACAGCGTGGAACCTTATTCGCTGTTGTCCCAATGTATGGGCCCTAGCCCAGAGGACCCCTTGAATAACCATCTGTGGGCATTTGTAAAGGTTAATGGTAAGAGGGTTCGGGCACTTCTTGACTCTGGGAGCATGGTCACACTAGTGTCCGAATACCTCTTGCCCATTAAGAGGAAACAGGGAAACAGTTCACAAAGAGTGGCAATTTGTTGTATACATGGGGATAATCATGAATATTCCACTGTTGATGTTTTTTTTGAAACAGAGTTTGGTTCTTTAGATTTCAAGGTGGGTATTGTACCCAAACTGGCACATGATGTGTTAATAGGGACCGACTTTCCCCATTTTCTAAAAATGTGGTCCCCCGCTCAGAATAGCGCCCAGAGTTCAATAGCGGACCATAACGAAGTATTAGAAGAAACAAATCCTTTCCCTTTTTCAGAAATGGAGGTTGACGAGGGCCCAAATAAGAAGGGGGAAAAGGAGGAGTGCTGTAAAATTCCCTTCCCCATCACTATTTTGGTAGGGAATACCCCAAATCAAGATGTTGAGCAGACACTTACCACCCCAGAACCGGATAAGACCCTCGCTGACCTAGAGGTCAGTCCTGGGAGTTTTAAGAAGGCCCAGTGGGAGGACCCCACATTAGCGGTAGCAAGGGGAAATATACGGGACCAGAATAGTACTCCTGGCCAACCAGATAGGTCACTTGCTTACCCCTACTTCGAGGTAGAGAACGACCTAGTATATCGGGTTGATAAAAGGAAATCAGTTACAACTAAACAATTGTTGGTACCACAGACATTCCGTAACGTAGTATTACACCTCGCACATAGTCATCCATTGGGGGGACACCTAGGGGTGGAAAAGACAAAAGAAAAGGTTCTCCGAAGCTTCTATTGGCCTGGGGTTCTGGCAGAAATTACGAATTATTGTTCCTCATGCCCCGAATGTCAGATCACCGCCCCGTTCAAGGCTTACCGCAGCCCATTGGTACCCCTTCCCATAATAGAGGTACCATTTGACCGGATTGCTATGGATCTAGTAGGACCCCTAATAAAGTCTGCTAGGGGACATCAGCATATATTGGTAATATTAGATTATGCCACCCGATATCCGGAGGCAGTTCCCCTACGTAGCACCTCAGCTAAAAACATAGCAAAAGAGTTAGTAGTTCTGTTTTCCCGGGTCGGGATTCCTAAAGAGATTCTATCTGACCAGGGAACACCATTTATGTCCCAAGTAACGAAAGAGCTATGCAAACTCCTAAAAATCAAGCATCTCAGAACCTCAGTCTATCATCCACAAACAGATGGTTTAGTGGAAAGGTTCAATAAAACCTTAAAGAGCATGTTACGGCGGGCGGTTGATAAAGATGGGAAAAACTGGGATTGTTTGTTACCGTACCTGTTATTTGCCATTAGGGAAGTTCCCCAATCATCCACAGGCTTCTCCCCGTTTGAACTATTGTATGGCCGACACCCAAGGGGCTTACTGGATATAGCCAAAGAGACTTGGGAACACGAGGTTACCCCTTACAGAAGTGTAATAGAGCATGTTGCCCAGATGCAGGACCGCATTGCTGCAGTCCTACCCATAGTGAGGGAACACATGGAGAAAGCTCAAGAAGCACAGAGGAATACATATAATAAGGGTGCTAGGGTCAGAATTTTTTCTCCAGGTGATAGGGTACTAGTTCTGGTTCCCACCGTGGAGAGTAAATTCCTTGCTAAATGGCATGGGCCATATGAGGTCTTGGAAAGAGTGGGAGAAGTAAATTATAAGGTAAAACAGCCAGGTAGGAGGAAACCTGAGCAAATTTACCATATAAACCTACTCAAGCCCTGGAAAGATAGAGAAGTCTTGTTAACCCTAGTACCCCCAGGTCCGTCAGAGAATCAAGAAACTGACCCAGAGGTTAGCATAGCTGAAACCCTGTCTGTTCATCAGAAACGTACCGAATCCCAGAGGCCAAAAGAAAGGCTATAAGTTTAGAGGTTAAAAAAATGCTAAAACTAGGTGTAATTGAGGAATCCCAAAGTGGGTGGAACAGCCCTATAGTCTTAGTCCCAAAGCCAGATGGTACAACAAGGTTTTGTAATGACTACAGGAAACTAAACGCGGTGTCAAAATTTGATACTTATCCTATGCCCAGGGTAGACGAACTTGTAGAGAGACTGGGCAAAGCCCGATATCTCACAACCCTAGACCTAACAAAAGGGTACTGGCAGGTTCCCCTCACAGAAAGGGCAAAAGAAAAGACAGCCTTCTCAACCCCAGACGGCCTCTTTCAGTATAAGGTGTTGCCTTTTGGCTTACATGGAGCTCCCGCCACATTCCAAAGAATGATGGATAAAATTTTAAAACCACATGCTCGGTATGCTGCCGCCTACCTGGATGATGTGGTAATCCATAGTGAAGATTGGCAATCCCACCTTCCAAAGGTCCAAGCTGTGCTTGACGCAGTCCGGTCTGCTGGACTAACTGCTAACCCCGCTAAATGCACTATTGGTCTGGAGGAGGCCAAGTATCTGGGATATTCTATTGGCAGAGGTTTACTCAAACCCCAAACACTCAAAGTGGAGGCGATACAAAATTGGCCAAGGCCAGTTACAAAAAAACAAGTAAGGACCTTTTTGGGGTTAATTGGGTACTATAGAAGGTTTATTCCCAATTTTGCAACTAAGGCAACCCCACTAACTGACCTCACAAAAGCAAGAGGACCGCTAATGGTAAAGTGGTCCCCCGAAACCGAACAGGCCTTTAGAAGCCTGAAAGAAGCTCTCTGTGCCCAACCAGTGTTGGTCACACCTGACTTCTCCAAAGAGTTCGTAGTCCAAACCGACGCATCTGAGGTAGGGCTGGGGGCGGTACTCTCCCAGGAGTCTCAAGGTGAGGAGCACCCCATCCTTTATTTAAGTAGGAAACTAAATCCCCAGGAGAAAAATTACTCCATAGTAGAGAAAGAGTGTCTCGCAATAAAGTGGGCTGTAGAGACGCTCAAATACTATCTGTTGGGGAGAAAATTCCGGTTGGTCACAGATCATGCACCCCTTACCTGGATGTGTCAAAACAGGGAAAAGAATGCTAGAGTGACCAGGTGGTTCCTAAGCCTACAACCCTTTAAATTTTCTGTGGAACACAGGTCAGGGCACAAACATGGCAATGCTGACGGGTTGTCAATTTATTTATTTATTTATTTATTTATAAAATATTTTACCAGGAAGTAATACATTGAGAGTTACCTCTCGTTTTCAAGTATGTCCTGGGCACAGAGTAAAACAAATAATACATGGTTACAAATACAGTTACATAAATGAACAAGGTATACATTTATATACAAGACATTGCATGCACAGTTAAAGAAAATATATATTATGAGCGTATGAAACAGTTACAGACCAGATTAAAGTGTGAGACAGCCTTAGATTTGAAAGAACTTAAGCTGGTGGTGGATATGAGAGTCTCTGGTAGGTTGTTCCAGTTTAAGGATGCACTCCCTAATATCCATGGTCGCTCATCCCTCGAGGTCTGAGCTGGGGGGGAGGATATGTGACAGAAACCAGGGGATGGTAATAAATTCCGTATATAGGGCTCCCAGGATACTAGACAGTTTCTATCCTGTTTGGCCTGGGAGTGCAGCCTTATAATACATACACTCCATCCCACAGTTTGGCAAGCGCTGGAACTGAGGGATGAGAGATCCAGACCAGAGTTTGTCTGCTGCCTGATTTCTGTCACCTGTCATGCTAATTAGGAATCAGGTATGAAAGACTGATTTCCTGTTTGCTCTGGTCTCTCCACAAGAGCCAGGAGGCTGGAAGGCTGCTGAACTACAGAGGGGAGAAGCCTCTTCCCCAAACAGGTTCAATCTTTCTGTTCATTTGTGTAAGACTGCAAAAGTACCTTGTTTTGTTGTTGGGAGTGGAAAAGCCACTTCCAACCCTGAGTCAGGGATATCTAAGTTAAGTTATCGCTCAGGTGAGCAGCTTTTGTTTTGATCTGTTTTCTGTTGTATGCACTGTGGCAGTCTCAGTGCCTGGGACTGAATAAACCAGGCATAGCCTGTTTAAAGGAACAGTACGTGACGCCTCATCATTTAACCTACCCTAAAAGACCGTGTTCTAAACAGTCCCGGACAAACGACGGAGCCCCGGAGTAAGCCGTTTGTCACAGTACTTTCCTATCCCTTTAAACATATTAGCAACATTTTACCATAACTCTAACACATACCTGTTTGGTTATCATGCAACATCTACAAAATAAAAAACCGGGTCCACCACGTATGACGTGGGACCCTTGTCATGGGCCAAGGCGTCCTTAAAAAGGATTACGGATGTAAGTCCCGCCCCCAAGCGACGTGCGCGCCTCAAAGCCTATTGGCTGTCTTGTTTTGTTATAGTAACGGTAACTGCAGTGTGTCATACAGTGGGGGCGTACACTGGGCGTTAGCCGAATGTTAATTGAGTGGGAGGAGTGTTAGCGTGCGTTTCACGCTGGCTTAACATGACGTCACACGTATTGCATTTGCGCATTTTGTTATCGGCCGTGCTTTCTGTCCAAACACGTCTGTTTAAAAAGAATACAGATGTACTCGTTCAGAACGAATGTAGTTTCGTCTTCATTGTAGTTGAAATAAAGATTTTATGTTTACTGGTATTTTCAACATGTATTGAACGCACAACGTATGCATTGTTTTGCGCATGCGCTAACAGTTAGTCGACCCAAGCGTGAAGTGCGTGCGCACACTAAGATGTGCGCGCACATTTTAGTATACAGCCAACGTTCACTTCATATACATAGTTATGCCTGCTACAAATTTAAAGAAACATTACATACTGATGTACACTTGTACTTCTAACATATAAGTGAGTGACGTGTGTATGTACACAATCATATAGAGCTGTGTAACGCGTTGTCACGGATACATATATAGTAAGGTGCCATCTTTGACCATCATGTGTTTGCTGTATTTCAGAGATGTCGGGGAAGATACAATCGGATCAATGTATGATTTCAGAAGAGTCTACCTTTATATGAGATGATTGTGAGGAGGAGCCACCGACTACTATACTACATATGGAACTAATTTTATATTGCTTGCAGCGCTTATTAACAAACAATTAAAAATGTGATACCCTTATGCCTATATTGCATAAGCACTTAATTAACATAATGATGTTGCAAAAGAGTGCCTCATGAATTTTTATTGAGTGTTCTTTAATTACTACTAGCATTTTATGGCATGGTGTGTTTTATACTGTATATAACAACCATTCCCACTCTGCTAACACATTTGTGTATTCTATTGTGTAATGGAACGTATGACTGTCGAAACTATGTAACAATAATAATAATTATAATATGAGCATGTTCATGTATAGCGCTGCTAGTTTTACGCAGCGCTTTACAGACACATTTTTCAGGCTGAGGTCCCTGGCCCGTGGAACTTACAATTTATTTTTTGCCGCCTGAGGCACAGGGAGATAAAGTGACTTGCCCAAGGTCACAAGGAGCCGACACCGGGAATTGAACCAGACTCCCCTGCTTCAAACTCTCAGTGCCAGTGTGTGTCTTTACTCACTGAGCCACTCCTTCTCCCAATGTAAAGGACACTTACAACCAACTAGCCATTTATTGTTAAAAATCTCTTGTTACATGGGTATGTTGATAAAATGGTTTGGGACTGTAGCAAATAATGTTATTGGCCAGATGTTGTGGTCCCCTACAATGCATGATGTTCTGAATATGACATCAACATCATGTAATGAAGTACGTTTCTGTGTATATTTCATTAACCTAACTAACTATAGTTTACTGTGTTTATTAAACGTTCTAAAAATAAATAGTATAGTCAATATGATGATATAAGCTACCATAATAAAGCTGCTGTTATCATTTGTCGGTGTTATACATGGATCCTACACAAATTGATACAGACACAAACAGTTGTCTTAAAAAGTGTGTCTATGCTAATGTGCACGTGATTGACGTTACAATTGTGAGAATACTTGATAATTATCATCATGATAATGATGAAGTGACGTGATTGACATTCCAAAAATATTACCAACATTGTCATATTGGGAAATTAGAAATGCTAAATGACAGTAACATTTGCGACAAAATTGTGGTTTCTGTTAACAGTTTTACACTTGGTACATGTAGGACACATCCACACACGTGTGACTTATACATACACATGTCACAAATTTAAATTAATGTTGACTATTAATTCCTAGCATTAATAAACACCTACATTGCTAAATATAAGATGTAGTACGCATTGTTGTGATTACAGGCATTCATGCATGGAGTGTTATGATCAGTCAATTTCATCCGTGATGAATGATCTCCCGTAAGTAAACAAATAAGTACAGTTATCCCCTTTTCTCCAAACACCTCTATATTACATTAATGGAATTTATAAGGAAACATACATAAAATGTGATGAAATGTGAGTAATCATTTTCTAATACAATGCACATGAAACCTCAAGAGTAGCTAAATGCATATACATGATACAGAAAGTACATGTATGTTACATTTGTGTTTAAACCAATATGTAGGGTTTTTACTTCAAATAATTATAGGAAGATTGAGGTAGGCACATCTTATGAGAGATGTCAGCAAATATACATACCATGATCAGTCATACTGGAGATATACCTATAATGCAAATGAACAATATATAAATTGCAAACATTGACATGCCATCTTCAGTACCGTAAACAACACAGCAAAGTGTGTATTTGGTGTTAAATGTGCAACACCATGTATATTTAATCACATTCAAAATGTAAATCAGCCTGGTGTACACATCATATGGATGTACATGTTACACTGCACCAATAACATTGTATGTAAGCATACTAGAAGCATGAATGAGTATGGGCATAATATGTGTATTGTCTTAGCATAAGGAACAACACAATGCTAAAATATTAGTGCTTTATTACCCCAGTTGTATTCACATACACACAACTAAAGTACAATTGAAGAGGGATTATATAACCTGTGCAACAATAATATACCGGTGCCACATCCCTTTGTGCACACAGCAGAGAAAAGAAAGGTGTGCAACCCATATTCATCTGTGTCCTACCAGAAGGGTATATAAAAAAACATTATTGTTAAGATAACATAATTTAACTATAAAAGTAGAACATGGAACATATATGTTTTTACTTACAAGAAAAAAAAGAATTGATGAGATTCTGGCGTGTCTGGCCACCACTGGCTGTTTGTTCATTTTCAGCAGCTACATGGGAGGGATGCTCGTCTACCAAAGGCTCAGCTAGGTCTGATTGTACATTGTGCCTGAGTGCAACATTGTGCAAAATGCAACAGGCAAGGATAATATCAGACACTTTTTGAGGCTTGTATAGAAGAGCCCCACCAGTTCTGTCCAGACACCTAAATCTGGTCTTGAGTAGGCCAAATGTCCTCTCTATAACAGATCTTGTAGATATATGGGCTGCATTGTACCTCTCCTCTGCTTCAGTTTGAGGGTTTAGCACCGGAGTCAAGAGCCACGGCCTAATTCCGTATCCTGAGTCACCTATAATGAATGGAGCACACATAAGCTGACATTAGTGATCAAATTGTACAATGCCAACATTCCTAAAGAAAAATGTGTTTTGTGTTAGAACATGTAAATCTGTACTCACCCAGCAGCCAACCATGTTCAAAATGTCCCTCTTCGAACGCATGGAAGACTGAAGAGTTCCTCAGGATAGAGGAATCGTGACTGGAACCAGGGAATTTGGGTACCACATGCATTATCCTCATCGTCGCATCACATACCACCTGTACATTGAGTGAATGGTAGTGCTTACGATTGCGGTACACATGCTCACTCTGACTAGGTGCAATCAAAGCAACATGTGTGCAATCGATTGCACCCAGCACACATGGTATCCCTGCTATATTATAAAAGCCAGTCCTGACTTCCAGCCACTCTGTCGCCTCTGTAGGAAAATGAATATAATTCCTAGCGTGTCTATTGAGAGCATAGAGAAACTGGGTAAAGGCCCGCGAGAATGTAGATTGCGAGACCCCGCCCACTATGCCCACAGTTGTCTGGTATGACGCGGAAGCAAGATAATGTAATGAGCACAGCATTTTAACAAGCCCAGGGACTGCACGACCTCTGGCTGTGAAAAAATCTAAATCTCCCCTTATCTCCTCATAAAGAGATAAGATTGCTGCTGAACTCAAACGATAGCGACTTACAATCTCCTCCTCACTCATCCCATCTAACAGGGTTCTCTCCCTGTACACACGCGGACGAGGCAAAACTTGTCTCCTCTGTCTTCTCCTCTGATCTCCTGTCCCTCTACCTGTCCCTCGGCCTGTCCCTCTCCCTGTCCCTGTCGTATCCGCGTGACTGTCCCTGTCACTGTCCCTCGGTCTGTCCCTCCCTTGCCCTATATCATTCTCTTGATCATCAAGCATGTCATAGAAAAGAATGTTCCTCCGTCTCCTAAACATTCGCAACATTTTGAAATGAGTAGCTGTGAATGAGCAGGTAATGGGCGTCCTTTAAATAGGTATGTGATGATGTCAGGTGACATAGTAAAATGCAAGGTGTTACATTAACATAATAAAGTACTTCTGTGGCAAGCTGTGTGCAGTTGTTCTTAGAAGTATTTGTTGTGTGTATTCTGCAGGGAATGATGATATTTGCCAATGATGTGACGTGAAGCTTTGTACAAAGATTGCTTGAAAATAAATAGTGTAATGTGCAATGCATGTAACACTTGTGAACGCAACAGTCAGTCATGTAATTAGACAAAAAGGCTGAGATTGACGTGGGAAAAGTTTGGTGTAACATGTGTAATTAGCCATGTTATTGTCACATGTTGACAACAATGAATAGTCGTGTGCATATGCATGCATTTCTGTAATGTGGATAGTTGCTATAGAATGAGTTTACAAGGTGTCCCAATGATGAATTACTGTACATGTGTGTATAAGTTAGGTTGAAGTGCTTGTAATGCTACGGTTACAATGTAAACATGCAATGTGATTGAGCGTCCAATAAGTGACGTCATGAAAATAGGGAGGACCCAAAACTAGATGTAAACATGAGAAGACAGATGTACATGAACGTTAAAGATGCGTGACACATTACAAGCATTGTGTAATGTAAAGGAACATGAATATACGGTGTATGTGTGACATGTGTGACATGTGTAACATCATGTAAATAATTGTCGCTCAGTTCAATAAAATGTGTGATATGATGTGAGGTTCTCCTTTAAGAGTTGAGTATAGTATTTTCCCTTGACACATCATCACATGATGAGTAATGTGACCCGCAAATGCTGAAAACATGTAAAAGTAGAATGTTATGCAAATAATACACGTCAGCTGTGACACAATGCAGGGAATGCCCCCACACTGTAATGCAAATGACGTTTGTATTGTGAGCAATGAAAAGTAAACAGTACTATACTGTTATACGTCCCCGCTCCATTGACTCCATTGATGTACAGAAGATTTTTTTTTTCTAAGTGCCGTTCCGGCAGCCTTAGCGATCGTTCTCCCCTCCAAACTGCCAACTTTAGTTGGCGGGAGAAATTGGCCATAACATCTCAATTTCGTAGTGCCGATCAGCCCCGATAAGTTGATTTTTTTTATTGAATCCAGCCGATTTAAAAAAGTGGCGATCAGTGGCGAAAACAGGCTTATCGGCAGCCGACTGGCCATAACAAAATTATCGGCTCCGAAACCTGCCGAAATCAAGCACTTATCGGCGCTTACTGAATCTCAAACCCAATTTTGGCTATAAAATGCCGAAAAATACCTTATCAACGCTTACTGCATGAGGCCCATAGTCTCACTCCAGATGTATTCGTGATGAGAGCCTGAAAACTATCCTCCCTAAATATCCTCGAATCATCTTTAGGAAAGCACCAACCTTCAAACAGGTCCTGGCCCCCGATTCAGATCAAAGCAAAAAATTCCAACAAAAACTGGATAAAAGGTTTGAATTGATACCATACTTGCAATATCTGCAATGGGTGTCAATATAGCTCGGGTGGAAAAACATTTAAATCCAATGTGACAAACGAAGTATATAGAATTAGATCCTTCATTAACTGCAGTAGTGATCATGTTCTTTACTTGATCGAATGCTCATGCGGTCTACAATATGTAGAGCGGATCAGTGGAGCCCTCAAAAGGAGGTTAGCGGAACACATATACTGTATAATATAAAGAGAGGCTTATAAACACACAGGGGGTCATGCACTAAGCTCCGTTAAGTCATTTGTAGAGCGCAAAGTGCTCTTAGAACGTGATGTTGCGCTGAACACGATGCACTAAGCCATGTAAACAGGCACTTTGCACTCTAAAACAGACTTTTTTTAGGAAATTTTTCTAAGTCCAACTTTGCTCGTTCGTTACCCTGTTTGAGTTAAATTCTGCCCTTAAGCGGGATGCACTGAGCTACGCAACCTTAGCGTACGCGAAAGTTGCGTTCAACGGAACACGTCAGCTCAAGGTAGATGCAAAAAAAGCTGGACTTTGAAAAATTTCCTGCTTTACATTTTTGCATGCACAACACCCATAGAACAGGCCGGCGGATGTCCCCGGCTGACCCCGCGGGGGTCCCCGAGGCATCACATGGTATTTCAGCCAATCAGATCGTGGGAACCAATTCCACACTCTGATTGGCTGAAATACCATGTGACGCCGGCCGTCTTGGATTTAGTGAAGTCATCTTAAAGGCAAATGAAGCACAGCCATTCTGATTGGCTGGCATCATTCGTTTAAGTGACGTCATGTAAAAAAAAAAAATTAAAGTCGGAACATGGTTTGAACAGCCAATCAGGTAACTGTTAACCATTTTGAGGCTAAATGTGATGTCACAAGCCCTATTTAAGGCCGTGACGCCTCATTTGAGAAGACGACGAGACAACATCCATAACGGGGCCTGTATCTCCTGAAGTAGTGGGTCCTCGGACCTGAAACCAATTCTGTTCAGCTCCGGAGACCCCCTGCTCACCTACACTATTATTCAAATGTATTTATTTAGTGTACGATCGCCTGTAACAGCCTTGCATGGAGATTGGCAAATCTCCATGCAAATGTTACATGCGGCTTTTTTTTCTATCAGCTAGCGTACGCGAAGTTTAAGAACGCTAGCAGGGGGAAAAAAGCAACACGTACGCTGTGGGTGTTTTGAGCACGTACGTTAAAAAATGGGCTCAAGGCCTTAGTGAATCGCGTCCCCGGCCTCACTTTTTAACGGACGTGCTTTTTTTGAACATCAGAATGCAAATCCATTGAGCTTAGTTCATAGCCCCCACAGTGTCTCCAATCACTTTTTGCAGGTTCACAATCAAAATCCAGAGGGTTTAAAATGTATGGCCATCGAATGCCCAACTCCAATCTGAAAGGGAGGGGGGGAGAAATCGGATAACTCTGAAATCCAGGAGAGAGGCGTACTGGACAAATCAGTTAAAAACATTGTCTCCCCTTGGCCTGAATTTAGATTTCAATTTGGGAGCATTCCTTAGGGGGTGATACCAGACTTCTGTATCTAGTTTACTGCAGGACTTCATCAGGTTTTCATTCTCGTGGGCTAGTAGTCAAATTCTGTATAGATGTATTTTGATCCAGGTGACTAAATCCATTAGTTTGGTTATGAGTGACCGCGATTAAAGACCGATGAACTCCTTATAAATTATGAATATACCATCTATAATTGTCCTCTACAATTATAGAGTATGCAAATGAAAATGTAAAACCGTTAAAAATATTTTTATATAAGGGCGGTGTAAGAGATGTGTGCAGAGGTATGCAATGGAGACCATTTTTAAGGTGAAATTAAAATAAGGCTTTATTGCCTGTTCCTCTAAATAATATACAAACCAAAAAGATACATAAAACAATAAACACCTATCCCTGTGTAAGGGCTAACTTACTTCCCCAGTCCCTCTCTGCAAGGCTGGGGGGGGGAAGCCCCTTACCCTCTTATCACCCCAAAGTCTCAGCGGTGCCTTCAGGTCAGTGATGTCTGCTTGTAGGTGTCTGCTTGAGGGTCAGGTATAGAGGTCTGGTCCCCTTGTGTCTTTCTCTCAGGACACAGCCCCCCTTTTCCTTCTGTCAGCTCCCTTATGAGCTAAGGAATCTCTTTCCTGTTATTCAAACCAGGCTTTTTCTAACAGTCCTACTCAGCCAGGTGGAGTCTGGCTGATTGCCTGTGCAATTAACCAGAACACTGCTGTATTTAGAGGCCATTTCTCTCCAACAGTCCCTGTTACAGGTGGTAGATACTGCGTTTTCAATTTTAATACAAGTGCAATGTTCTGTTTCCATATTGCCTCATTTGAACGGGATGACCATCTTTCAAATAATCTAAGTTTTTGCTCAATAACTGGGAAATAGTGTGTCATGTGACCATTCCATCCCAATTTGGCCAAGATGGCTATTTTGAAAACAGAGAAACGGTTATAGATAAGACACTGTATGTATACATATTATTGATGTGCTTGTCCTCCATTATTAGCAATGATATGATTTACAAGTTATATACAGTGTTAGAAATTGAAGATTAATCAACACATCTATATTGGAGGAAACATGTACTCACTCCAGATGTTTTTGTGGTATAGGAATCATCTTTTATCATTTGAGAAGGGATTGATTTTGTTTACTTGTTAGCTATGTTGGACTGATATATATATATATTTATTTATATATATATATATATATATATATATATATATATATATATATATGTATGTTATGCACTATGTGACGTCATCTGTGGGAGCCTTAAAAGGGAGGAGATCCCGAAGTGCCACAAGACCCCTGAGGAAGCAGACAATAGTCTGAGAAATGCGTAGGGTTGATTATGCATGTGTCACTGTGAGCTGGGCTAAGGAACCGAGCATACCATATTGCGCTCTGTACCGGTCACGAAGGAGGAAGCGAGAGGAGAGCCCAATGGAGAGAGACTGCATAGGGGGAGTGTCGAAGAATGCGTACCAGGCGGACCCACGTAGACACGTGACTACGCGGTGACCTCAGTACAGGCGGACGCGGATGCCAAACACACGTGGGCCACTGTAAGGAAACCCCAGGCAGAACGGAGGATACACCAGGGCTTTTACTCTGCTGATCCAGACCCCATACCAACCGGAGGATAAAGGCTGGTGAATGCCATAAAGTTCACACTGCACATTTTTATGTGGCATTCGTGAGTGCAATTCCAATTGTCCTTGTCATATGTTTTTTTTTAATAGTAACATTTTTATATACGTTATTGTTCTATGGCAATTTTCTTTCTTCTTTACATATGACCTATGAGATATAACTGTAGTAACACCATCCCGAATTAAGGGGCCATAAGTTAAGTATCTCTCAGAATTGTGAATTAGTGTTCCAACAATTTTCTACCACTTTAAGCGCATTAGTTTAAATTCATTGTATTAAGATCAATATTATTATCCTGTAAAGAACGCACCCTAAATAGAGTTTGCATCACTTTATTAAGAAATTAGATCAATATCATCACTAGATATACAGTGGCGACACCCTTTATTCTAACTCGGCTAGCTCCGCGAATTTCAGATTATCCCGGTTATGTGCGGTTTTGTGTCGTTTTCGCCCGGAGTGAATTGCGTTATTTTCGCGGCAGTGATTTAAGCATTTTATTCTCGCTGTCTGCAATACTGCAATGCCGTGTAAAAACTCATGGGGACGTTTGCGAGCTGTTGTCTTTGAAGTCTAATACCTTCTGCTCATTCTGACAGCCGCGTTGGTTTGAAACGGCTTTCTCCTCCATTACGGTCAATGATAGGACCCTAGCGACGCGACCGCGGCCTTAGCAACGGCCCGATTGCGTCCCCGGCAACCGACCCGCTCCCGGAGGTAGCGCGCGGCTCCCGGCTCCGGCCCCCACCTTTGGAAGCAGCCGTCGGGTCCGGCGCTGGCTCCGGCGGCACCCGCGACCGTGCTGCTCCAAAGGAGGGGGGTCTCCAGGAGCAGCGGAAGACCAGGGCTTCACTCTCCCCCTGGTGAAAAATCCAACGTCCCCGCTTGGGGAACGACATCACCCAACATGAGGTTATACAATGAAAATGAGTGCATAATATGTACAACTTATCACTGGTGGCTTTAAACATCAGGGTACAGTGCAGTTCACAACCAATACCCGAGACTAGCTGAGACCATTTGAGGGGTGCCCCTAACTGATCAGGTGGGGGTACCTCACTTTTGCATCCGTGAGCCTCCCCTGGGTGAATCTCTTGGAGAGCACGCTTTGGGGTGACAGTAACCGATTCCGTACTCATTCCTCCCCCTGGTGGAAGGAAAAGTACAATGTCTCTTAACCAGGCCTTTACCCGGCCATCCGCGGCATGGATGCGGTAGGCCAGGAGGCCAGGACCTTTCCCGCGGTCCACTACATGATGAATGGAGCGCTCCTTTTTGGGCTTAAATGAGGCCACTTTCCCTGAATCCTTCTCCGCACAGTCTTTGTCCCTACACACTGGCGAGGCTCCCACTGGGAAGCGAGCAATGGACAATGTCTCTTTCCTCAAAGTCTCTGTTTCACCTGGCAGGGGGTAAAGGGTAGATACCTTACCACTACGGTGATTCCCGGTGGCCAACAGGTCCTCGGGGACGCTGTCAGTTCCCACCTTGGCTATCTTGGGACCTGTCCCCGGAACGTCTGGGGCAGTCCACTTACTTGCTGGAACCTTGGGAGCGTTGGATCCCAGTCCTGGGACCATTTGGGTCGGAGCACACAGGCTCACACTCGGTTCAGTTGGGATGACACACGGATGTCCAGCTACGTTCTTCTGCTCAGCATGAACTTTAGTTGGAGGATTTTTCACGGCCACTTCTACCGGAGCCTGTGGGGAGTAAGGAGGTTCCTCATTACTCTGCTGGCTTGCGATGGATTCCTTTTCCTCTGGAACATGATCAGGTAGGTACAGGTCCACTCGCACCACTGGACAGCTACGTTCTAAAGAGGACACCTTCGCCAGGATGTGATGCTGAGTGGAGCCATTCGCCCTGGTGGCCAGACTTAAGGAGCTATCATGCTCCGCGGTCACCTGGAGGCTCACACCCAACACCCCTGGGGCAGTCGACTCACCCATGTCTTCGGTAGGTACTGGTCCCAAGCCTAGGACCGATGGTACCATTGGAGTAGACCGGACTGGCCGTTGTAGGGCACACTGGCCCACAGCAGGGTCCGCAACATCTGGATACACCTCCTCTAGGGCACACAGGCCACAGCAGGCTCTGTATCCGCCAAAATAGTTGGTTTGATGACTTCACTAGAGTAGTCCGCCGGCAGGAGCATCCCCACGAGTGGTTGGTCGCTGGAATCACCAAAGGAAGATGGGGGTATAGACACCTTACCCTGTGATTCTGGAATCTGCTGGTCTGAGCTCTGGGGTTCCTGCTCTACCACTACGACATCCCCTTTGAGAGGGTCTGGAACCGGTTCTGCAACATGGTTTTGGACACACGGGCCCATATCAGGATGCACGGCAACTGAGGTATGTGATTCTTTATCTCCAGCTTCACTGGTGTGGTCCGCCGGCTGGGGCATCACCACAGCGGGTTGTTGGTCGCGAGAAGCACTAAGTAACCTCTCCGTGAAGACAGACTGAACTTCAGCATAACTCATAGTAATATAGAGGTCAGGCTCCTCCTCCTCCTCTGTCTCCTTTGTATCACCGCTGGGGTGGTTCGCCGGCAGGTGCATCGCCACCAATGGGACTTCAACCACTTCCTCGGAGAATATCACGATCGGATCCTCCGCCTCTGCTGGTTCTGCAGGCGGGGGCATAATAAGCTTCAATAACCGGGCACCGCAACAGTCACATGGGGGTCCCCACGTCAATGCCTCTCTAGAACAGTCACAGGTGGTATAAAAACATCGTATATACGGTTTTCCTTCCACCTCGGTTGGCTCGAGGCCTAGCGGGAACTGGGATAGGTCGGCTCCCTGGACATAGGCTTCTTGCAGGCAGGTGCAAAGTAGTGCAGGAATATCAACTCCTGGCGCCTGCCAGGGCACATATACATTAGGGTGTACCCCATGACAGTCTATTACCTCATCAACGTATGGTTGAAGATCACAATGCTTGCTCCCCCTGGTGGAATGTGAAGGAGGGGCAGCACACTCTCTCAAGGAGTGATTCTGGCTCTGCACTGTGTCACTCAGTTGGCGGGGGTGGGGCTTAGGTTTTCCCGCCAATCCCGGTCGGTTTTCTGCAAAGTCATTCAGCGCCTTGAGCGCGGTACCACGTGCACTCTGTTCACTTGGGGGAAATTGCCATGGCGCTGGGTCAGCGTATACTAAAGGGTAGCCCTCAGGGGGGCACCCGGGCATAAATAACGTGGACGGTGACTCGGACGGGCATATATCCCACGTGTGTGTCACCACAAAAAGCATCGAGCTCCCTGTGGACGTGGGGTCTTTATTTACATCTATAATAAGGGCGTACTGCCACCCGGGGATTTTATGCAAGTGATCACAGATCTCCTCATCTGATATATTGGCGGGAAGGCCTTCTACGGCCACCACACGGCGGGGGCTAACATTTATCCTCAAGGCCCAGGCGAGGACCTCGTGTCCAGATTTTACAGACATGATGGACAATTTTTTGGAAGCCTGTGTGTCAGGATAGATCATGGGACAGTCCTGTGCGGAGGGCTCGGGTAGGGTCAATACATGGGAAACAGTCTCTAAGCATATGTCACACAGGGTGACCAGGAGATAGGTAACCCCCCGGCCGTCAGCATCTGGTTTATAGTGTATCACCCGGGCGGTGGTCAATCCCGGGCAAGTTCTTACTTGTGCGCGCAGTGTGGATAAGTCCATATCATGGGATACTCCCGCCACTGCAACCACGCGCCTTGGGGATACTTGTCGCGCTAAGGCCCAGTCATTGACGTCTTGCTGTGACGGCACGGACATGATGGCGTTTAAATCGGGCAATTTGAAAAAAAATGGAACAGAGCACCCCAGGTCTATCTCAGCAGCGCCTCCAAATGTAACGGGTATTCCACCCCACCCAATCGCAGATATAGTGTGGGTGCGGAGAACATACAGTGTTACCAGGTGTGTGGTGTTACCTGTTGGCTCACAGGAGGGCTAAGCTTCCGCCACGGGGAACCTGGGGCAATTATAATATGAGTTACCCTGTACTCGGTGCAGCGCCTCCACCTGCGATAGTTCCTAGCAGAGCAGGAGTTGTTCCTCGCAGGACACATACAAATACTCACACACCATAGGTATGATAACTAACACCTTTACTCGGAAACATAACACACCATTAACATGCACAGAATGACGGGTGTCCCTCTCTGGAGGAGACACTAGCTACTGCGCCTCGCAGGACGCTTCCCTCAACACCGGGTGATCCCACCCCGTGTCCATATAATCCCCACCCAATGTCCCGCACTCTTGTAGAGAGAGAGAATATGGGTGACTGCGCAGTCACTATTAAAGCTAATGGCCAATTGGTGCACTTGTGGCTTTAAAGTACCTGCCCGAGCACTCCAGTGCTCGGATCCGCAACACTTCGCAAAGGATCTGTCGCTCAGCGATTCTGTCTCATCCCAAGCTGGAGATAGTCTCTGTGGGCCCCGACTTGAGCCCGAACCTCTTCACTGGAACCGCAACGTCCGCTGTGTCCCTATCTAACTCTAGCGCTACTGTGACAGGATCCCTAACCTAGGGCCTGTCCCTGTAGCACCACAAACTGGGGAGTGAGGACCTATCTGGGACCTAAGGGGTTAATAGCCTGCTCCGCTCCCCTAACTCTTCCCAGTCCTGACTCTAACTAATAACTCCCAGTGCCTGCAGCAACGCTCTGCAACTTAACACTAAGCCCGCTTGTCCGCCCTCACAGCACTGACAGCTGTGACCGGACAATAAGGCACCTCATGACACTTCGGGCAGCGTTCCTAACCTAGGGCCATCCCTGGTCAATTACCCACTAGCCTGAGAGTGAGTTGGGGCCTACCTGGGATAGAGGGGACCTTACGCGGTGCAGGAGCTTCACTCGCTCCCTGCATCCTTCCTTCCCCTTCTGCTCCCCAACTCCAACTAACGTAAGTGACAGGGTCCCTAACCTGAGGGGTGTCTCTGGCAACACCCACTCTACGGGGTGAGTCAGGGCTATCTCGGGCCTTGGGGGTTGCTGGCCTAGTACAGGGAGTCACTGACTCCTGTACCCTACCTCCTTCCCTTGGCTGCTCCTGGCTCTGACTGCCCTGCGTGCTCCAAGCCCGCGAAATGTATCTATCTTCCTCTGCAGAGTCATCCTCTAGCCCTATTGGCTCCCTGGTGTCATGTGGCTCTACCCCTTGGCACCCTGGGGGCTGACAGTCCTGCACTGCGCATGCGCGAGCTATCTGTGGGCCTATTGGGCTCCTTCGCATGCGCAACAACACTTACAATGGCGGCGCCCTGCTCCGTGAGCCGCCGGGACCCTAGCGACGCCACCGCGGCCTTAGCAACGGCCCGATCGCGTCCCCGGCAACCGACCCACTCTCGGAGGTAGCGCGCGGCTCCCTGCTCCAGCCCCCACCTTTGGAAGCAGCCGTCGGGTCCGGCGCTGGCTCCGGCGGCACCCGCAACCGCGCTGCTCCAAAGGAGGGGGGTCTCCAGGAGCAGCGGAAGACCAGGGCTACACCATCAAAATACAAAAAATAAAACAACTGTGCAAAGTTTTGGGCTGCCGTGGCCCTTTGTCAAGCACCCATGTATATACACACACACACATACACACACACATACACACACACATACACACACAGAACTGATTTACTAAACATACTTGTACCAGAAGCTAAACTCCTGATCGGATTTGCCCTGCACCATTCTGCACTCCACCATCCAACATTTTCTCTCATGTCACCTTAACTTTCCCAATCCCAATAACATCCTGAAACATCTCCCTTCCACTCAAAGTGCTTTAACGACAAACCACGTACACATCCTACATGTATTCATGTAGCAAGAACAAAATACTACAATTCTGGGACAAAAAAGTACTTTATGCTGCATGCATTCATCCTCTTTTTTTTAGTTGAATCTGGATTTGCAATTCGTAATCATTTTACTATAATTTAAGTATGACTTGTACTGAATTCATGTTGCACTTTTTTTATGAACAAGTTGCTTAAAAGAAGTCTTAGTAAATCCCATTACCGTATTTCCACAATTCTAAGGCGCCATCAATTGTACTGTAAGATGCACCATAGATTTAATTTTAAAAAAAGAAACAAAACATTAAATGGCTATTTCGCACATGCGCAGGCAATGACAATTTACGGTAAATTAAGGCACCTTCAGCCTGTCATAGGGCAACAACAACCTCCTGCTCCGCACTACTGGTGGTTCGCTAGGGTTGGCAGCATCGCATTCTAGGAATGTCATTCCACTACGTTGGAGATCATGTGATCCTCACGTTAACTCACATTATTACTTCTGTGAAGTGCTATGTACATTAATGACACTGTATAAATAAAGACATACATACATTAGCAGCCATATTGGTACAGGGACAAGTTCCTGAGTGCGGCCAGCTGCTGGGATAGCTGCTCCACCTTCTTCTGCAACCTTCCCCTGCTCCCTCCACCACCACCTCCTCCCTTCACCAGCTGTGGGTAACCCAGCAGCCCTCCCCACTGCGGCAGCTCCGGCTTTCTGCCTGGCCGGTACTCTGGTAGCGCCCCTTTATGGCCTCGTTTTTTCAATGACATCGATTATAAGATGCATCCCAATTTCATAAATGTGAAAAAAAAAGTGTATCTTAGAATCGAGGCAATATGGTATTTATGATTTTTAAATGTAACATATGTTTGTCACATAATTGCAAATGTTTTGCCTTGGTAAATGCTCTTGCTCAATATGATGGCCCGGTAATTAAACTTTATATTTTAAATGTCATTTGCAGCAAATACAATATATCTTGTAAATATAAATTTACAGAGATTTTAAAGTCCCAACATCGTAAAACATTTCAAGCTGCAAAGTATTCATATACAAAATAAAGGCTTGTGTTTATCCTGGCTTTACTCTCACCAACATTTTTAACGCATTTTGTGAGACAGATGTTGCTTCATCAGATTTTGATGCCAGTGTTTAGAGATGACTAAAGCCTATGTACTGGTTCCACTCCCCCTAGTGGTAAAAGGATTACCTATAACACTAAAATAAATGTATACATTGGATATATGGATGTATATATATATATATATATATATTAGAAAAAAAGAAGAGAAAAAGCGCCGGATCCTTGTATAAAATCAGATATAAAAGTTTTAATAAATCATGGACAAGACAAATGCACACTCACAATTTGTCAATAAAAATAAGGCATGTTATGGGACCAGCCCATGCACCAGATTGAAGACTCCACGGTCACATCCGCACGATTGCGTCCGAAATGGCTCCAGATATGCGTCTGTATTTGCCGCTGTCTCCAAGATGGATGTACTTCATTTAAAAGAAGCTTGTTAGTAGCGTGCGACCGCCATTCCTCTCTCACTGAAATCAGGGACCCGGAAGATCTTCACTCACGTCCTCACGTCCTCACACTGGCGCCCCTGATGAAATCCGCTGAGACGGAAGGGTCACGTGACATTGAAACTACGGTGGTCGAGCAGTCCAGGCGCCACAAAGAAAGAGACAGAAACAGTCCCCTAAAGTAGCACTCTAAAGTATACTACAAAAATAGTCTAAATAGAGTTTGACAAAAAGACCCAAATGCTCCTTCAAGGCAAAAAATGAACAAGATTTTATTAAAGCAGCAAGACACACTAACTTAAAAACATAAACAAACAGATGGCAGCTGAAAATATAGAGGCAGTGATATTACAAAAGTAGATGCTGGTAGTTGAACCAAGAAGCTATGATGCGTCTAACTTATAAAAAATAATATAATGAGGCAATCAAAAGACAAAAATGGGACAAAAAGCAACCAAAAAAGATATTATATCTAATTTAACCCTAATGCTATAATAAGCAAAAATGAACTAAAGGCATATGGAAAAGTATGAAATCAATAATGCTATGTGCAAAAAACATGAACATAGACAAAAATATACCTTAAAGCCAAGGGAAAAGCACAGGGGAGAAAAAAATGAAAATTTGAAACCAACTCATACCCTGATCAGCAAATACAAAAATGAATACAAAATTCCTGCAGCATAGATGTATAAAGTAACCATGGTCATAGCACATAAGTAGATGGAGACAAAGTTAAGTAATGTTGCACAAAACACATGCTGGAAAATGTTGCAAACATGCAAAATGACAGGAACCACGAGAAACAGTACCACCAAACAGCAGAGGGGATTATACTCAGCTATCGCCAGATAGCACACTGATTCAGTCCTCTGTGGTGATATTGCAAAACTTAGTCTTTGAAAAATTCAAATAAAGTCCATAGTTACTGAGCTGCAGGGATCACGCCAAAGAAATCACATAAAGCTGCCAAACGAATACACTCTACGCGTTTCGCCCGTCGGTGGGCTTCATCCCGGAGTGATCGGGCGAAACGCGTAGACATGTGACATGCCGGCGAGATGAGCTGACACTGAGACACGCTTGTTAATCTAATAGAGCAATTTCAAAAGCCGCACTGAGCGCTGGCACTGAACGCTAAGGGAGTATGTATGGCCGAAATGTGTGCAGAGCGATCTGAAAGGTCCCGGGAAAGCTGTAGGCAGCCCTGGGATAATGCACCAGTATTTTCAAGTTTTGCCATAATATTTATTTGTACCTCTCATTGGCCATCAGGGCTATATACAGTAACCTGACTATGACTCTTCTCTGATTGCCCTATGATGTTCTAGAGAACATTTTCTTTTACCAGACCCATGCATCTGTTTGCTTAGAGATTTTTCTGCACACTTAGATTTTTTAAGGAAGGTTACATTTATGTAGTGCTCCAAAAGTTCCTAGGCTTCCAGAGGGAAGTTGTACCGTGTGGTTGCATGGGCAGGCTGTGGGAGTCATGTAGTTCTGTATGCTGTGGGGTTCATGCAGCTCTGGTCGAATGGTTTAGAAGAGAGTGGTGTGTCATCAAATCAGACATGAAAACAAAGAAAAGGAAGTTTAAAAAAATATTACATTGTTAAAATATAGTAAAATAGTGCAAGAGAATTGAGTTGGAAAGTGAATGTGAAATAAAAGAGAGAATAATTAACAGAGTGTAAGAAAGGAGAGAGAGAGAGAGAGGAGGGGAAGAGAGAGAGAGAGAGAGAGAGAGAGAGAGAGAGAGGAGGGGAGGGGAGAGAGAGAGGAGGGGGAGGCAGAGAGAGAACAAGAAAATAGAGGGAGAGAGAAAGTGAGAGAGAGACAGGGTGACTGAGACAGAGTAAGAGAATACATGACTGTAAAATTATCTTTAAAATACATTCAAAACTATCTAGCCAGGCCACGCATAAAGGAGACATGTTACTGACACAGGAACACATAGTTATTTTTAATACTAAAGTTATTGATGTTTAGGGAAAAATAGAAATAGAGACAGCACTGCAGTAAGGGGTCAGAGATGAGGAAAGCTGTTTCCTAATTCTGATAGGTGGTGGTCATCAAGGAGAATTTGGCAACTGCTTAGTCACACCAGGACCGGCTTCATAATAAAAATAGCACAGGACTCGATCAAAACTGAGGTAAGATGAGGTACAGCCAACATCATCAACAACAAATAGTACATTGTTTCAGCAGACTCAGATTTACGTCAGTGCAGGATTAAGAGGCCCACATTGTTGACAATAGTAATATTATAGCTCCTGTAAGTTCTGGCCAGGTGAAATAGAATTCTATACAGAAAAGGGGGACGTAAATGGATAGTTTGGGAATTACTTGATATCAGGGGGTTCAGGGCTACAGTCCATAATGTAAACATGTATTATTATGGAATGCATTACCAAGAAATGTAATAATACTCCTAACTAGTCAAAGAAAATTAGATAGGTGCAAAAAGCGGCCATAGTATTGAAATACAATTGTATAGCTAATATCAATGGTTATTCATTTATTTTTAAATACATTTCCAGAGTAGTAACATTATATATATTATATGTATTGTAACAGGGGAGTTATCCCTGTTCAGGTAATGTGCCTCTAATCCAGCAGTGTGGTGGTTAACTGCTGGTAGTCAATTAACAAACACCACCTGCCTGATTAGATTGCTTAGAAAAGCCTGTCTTTTGAGACAGGAAAGAGAGATTGTCCCTTACTCTCACAACTTGTGAGACTGACATGTGGACAGGCATCTTGAGTCTACCAGAAGAAGCTGCTTGCAAGACACAGGGGAAACTTCTAAACCTGAACGCTGACAAACCCTGAAGAAAAGATAGCAACCAGGAACAGAGAAGATTTTCCCTCCAAACCACAAGTAACAGATAAGACTTTCATTTATAAGACTTCTTATATCTGCTCATTTTATGATATATGTTTGGGGCTGGGAGACATGCTTATCTAAAGGGAGTTGTGGACTGCATAGTATTTCACTAGAAATACTCCCAAGTGTTTAGCCCTTGTTTGGATTGTTTCCTGATGTTAAGGAAACAGGCGCAATAAAAGCCTTATTTAATTTCACCATAACCAGTCTCCCTTGCATATCTCTGTGAGTGTCCGCCTACAAGTACATTATACTAAATGGTAAAGGGTAAGGTTATAGGCTTAGGGTAATTGGTTATGGTTACACTTTTATGCTCAGAGGTAAGCTTAGGGGGCTATGGTTAAGCTTTTTAGGGTGATGTACAATTAAGGGGTTAGGGGTTTTGGAGTAAGGGGTTAAAGGTTAGGGGTTTAAGGTTAGGGGTTAATGTTTTTAGGGTAAAGATTACTGTTAGCATTAGAGGTTTTAGGGTAAGGGGAAAATGGGTTAGGGTAAGGAGTTAAGGTTAGGGTTTTACAGTAAAGGGTAAGATTAGGGGTTACGGTACTGATTGCCTTAGCAGCAAACGGCACTCGCGGAGTGCCTGAGGTGGAGTGGCAGTGGCGAAATACACCTAATAAAATCGGTCTAAGACATTTGGCTGCGGCCATTTCACCTCGACCAAATGACCCCTGGTGCTTTGTCGCAATTCGCCCCGCCACCGGAACTTTCCGTTGCTGACAGCTTCGCCTACAGTTGCAAGAGATATAGCAAATAAGAAAGTCAATAATTGGTAAAGAGAATGAATGGGTCTCTAGAAGTGTAAAAATTGCTCTGTATGTAAGTATGGATCACAGAATAAGAGATCATTCAGATCCAACAATACACATGTAGCCGGGTACCCGCTCACCTCCGTGGTGGGTGGGGGAATGCTGCAGGACGACCGGGTCACCGTAGCTTTGCTGTATAACCAGCAAGCTGGGGCCGCCATCTTGAATACTCGCGCATGCGTAAAGAATGCCGAGTGAATGCGCAGTAGGGCAGTAGATGTGGTGGCTATGTTAGGTGGCTCCGCAAGAGCTGCAGGGGACTACAAGTCCCAGGCTCCTCTAGGGCAAGCACCCCCTGAGAAGTGAGAGCCAATAGGGCTCAAAAATGCATGCAGAGGCAGAGAGTGTGAAATAGAGCTGCAAGTCAGTCGGGAGCAGGACGGCAAGGGGTGAGGACATGTTCAGGGTGCCAGTAGCCCCTGAACTAGGCCAGATCTCCCCACAGGTCCCAGTTACGCCCGACCCTCTGTAGTTTGTTGAGCTGTAGGGAAGGCCCCCAGATAGAGACGCTTCCCCAATAGAATACACAGTGTTAGTACACCGGTGACGGACAACCACGCGGTGAACTGCGTCCTGCGGTCGTGGGATCACAGTGCGGTCCTGCGGATCCACCTTTTCCAAGTTGTCCTGGTCTGGCCTAAGACCAGGAAGGTACCCACATGCACCAACGACTCACACAGGAGTAGCGCTACTCCACATACACTTTGGGTGGGCCTGGCTCTGTGGACACCGGGGTGCTTAAGGTTGACCTTTTTAGGGTTTCTCTCTCTAACCATGGGTCCCATGTGTTCCAGAACTGAGGCATCTTCTTTTGGAGCATAGCCGTGAGCTTCTCCATAGTCATGACCTCATTGATTCTTCTGACTACTGTAGTTCTTGAGGGGGCCTTAATCTGTTTCCAGGCGGCCGCTATAGAGCATCTGGCTGCTGTCAACATGGCCGTGATCAGCCTTAACATTGGTGGAGGGAGGTCATCGATGGGTTTGCTCAGCACCAGGGTCAGAGGATCCAGGGGAAGGGGGAGTCCCGTGGTCTCGTAGATAAGCGTCTGGATCATGGTCCAGTACCTCTGAATCTCCGGACATGACCACCAAATGTGGGCCATGTCCCCCTTTTGGCCACATCCCCGCCAGCACAGGTCCAGTGTGCCGGGGTAGACCTGGCTCAGCCTAGCCGGGGTCAGGTACCACTGAAATATAATTTTATAGATGTTTTCTTTTATAATTTTGCAAATTGATGTTTTAGCAGCTTGCTCCCAAATCTCCTCCCAGTCTTCCAAGTCTATTAAGAGGCCCAGTTCCTCCGACCATTTTTGCATGTAGCGGTGATTCGGTGGGCTAGATGTCGGCTCCAATCCCTTATATATCTCGGAAATCAGACCTCTCTGGTAGGTGTTTTTGATACATAAAGATTCAAATCTGGTCAACGGGGGGAACTTGGAGGTTGGGGACAGTGATAATAGAAAGTGCAGAACTTGTAAATACTTAAACAGGTGAAGGTCCTGGATCAGATATTTATCCTTTAGCGCCTGATAAGTTAAGATCTCCTCCTTCTGCAGCAGATCGGCAACCATCCTAATATTGTGACCCTGGAATTGGTCAAATTGTCTTGGGGAACACCCTGGCCGGAAATTGGGGTTCCCAAAGATTGGAGTGAGCTGGGAGGGGGAAGCTAACAGACCATACTTCCCTTTACAGTTAAGCCATGCGTCGCACGTGCATCTCATTGCTCCCAGGTCGAACCTCTGTGGTCCAGCCACCCTACCACCTGTGGTCCATAATGCCACTTGGAGGGAATGGGGACGTGCGTAATGTGACTCTATTGCGAGCCAACAGGCTGAGGCCGGGTCGCAATTCCAAACTACAGCCTGCTTCAGTTGTGCTGCGAGATAATACCTGACTAAGTCGGGGGCCCCCATACCTCCTCTTGCTCTTGAGGAGAGCATCACTGATCTTGGGACCCTTGGTCTCTTATAGTTGAATATGAATTGGAGCAGTAGTGATTGGATGTTCTTCAGGGCCGCTTGCGGCACCGCAATAGGGAGGGTTTTGAAATTATACAGTAACTTACGGAAACCATTCTCCCAAACCAGGAAATTTGGTGTTTTTTCCAAGCTTCCAGGTCTTTTTTAATCTGGTCGAATAGGGGGGGGGGGGTATTTATATTGGAAGAGGGTATTGTAGGAGTTTGAAATTTTAACCCCAAGATATTTAATATACTGTAGGTGGAACTGTACATGTCTAGTAGGTAGGGGGAGAGGGTCGGCATGAACATCTTGCAGTACGAGTTCGAAAAACCGTCTGGGCCTGTAGTTTTGGCTAACTTGAGTGAGCTAATGGCTTTAGATAGTTCGTCTTGGGAGATGTTTTTGTTCAAACTCTCTACCTCCTCCAGGGATAGGGATGGAAGGTTACATTGCTCTAGGTATTGTGTGATTGTATTGAGGCTGACCGGGTCTTGGTTTGGGGGGTGGAGGTTGTATAAGTCCGAATAAAAATCTGCGAATTCTTGTGCTATCTCTTTTTCTATGTATGAGACCTGTCCTTTTCTTGTCTGAATGCGGGCTATCTGGGATTTAACTCTGGCGCCCCTGAGCTTTGAGGCCAAGAGCCTATCTGCTTTATTTCCTTTGTCAAAATATTTTTGTTTTGACCACCTCAGTACTTTCTCTACCTCTTCGAGTTGGGTCTGTTTCAGGGCAGATCTAGCTAGATTTAATTGTTTTAGCGTTTTAGACGCCGTGATTTTATGTTGCTGTTCCAGCTTATCTGTGAGGTCTTTTTGGAGCTTAAGTTTCATTTTCTTTTTATAAGAGGCAATTGAGATCAGGTCTCCTCTGATAGAGGCTTTATGAGCCTCCCAGAGCATAGCTGGGGCTGAGATGGAGCCTGCATTAATTTGAAAGAACATTGATAGTTTTTGACATATTGTTAGTTCCGTGTCAGGACAGTTCAGCATAGAATCGTTTAATTTCCATTTATACTGGGTGTTTTTCACAAAGGGTAGGGATAGAGTGAGGTCGATCGGTGCGTGGTCGGACCAGGTAATTGAACCTATGCTTGATTGGTAGGATGCTTGGAAGACATTACTCGTACCCAGAAAATAATTGATCCTCGAGTAGGACTGATGAGGGGTAGAGAAAAAGGTATAATCCCTTTGACCCTGGTGTTGAGCCCTCCAAATGTACACTAGTGAATATTCCTCAATGATGTCTCTAAATTTCTTGGCTTTCTTTGGGGACTGGGTGGCATATGGAGAGGGAGTGGATGGTAGGAGGGTGGGGGCAGGATTTGATTTGTCTTGTGCATGGGAGGCCACCATATTAAAGTCTCCGCCGATAATAAGGGATAATCAGGGATGAGAGGGATTGCTGCTCCAATGATTCGAGGAGATTTCTTAGGAAGGGGAGTTGGTTGTCATTGGGGGTGTATACATTAACAAGTGTAATTGGCGTGCCTGATAGAGTGCCCTGGATTACCAAAAATCAACCATCTGGGTCTGGAAGTGACTTGGCTAGAACAAAAGGGACCCCGTTTCTGATGAGGATGGCTACTCCTCTTTTTTTGCTTGGCGAGGATGCGAAATATACCTGGGGGAATACGCTTTTGAATATATTGGGGGGCGTCTGGGAATTAAAGTGGGTCTCTTGAATGAGGACAATGTCACCCTTTGATTTTTTAGATCCTGGAGGACTAGCTTCCTCTTTTTTACTGAGTTGAGGCCTTTGACATTAAGCGTGATTAATTTGATGGAAGACATTATACTATGAGAGACATTCTGGTCAGAAAGCGTATCGCACAGCAGATGCTAATGCCAATTATTGACTATGGAGACATAGTATATGGCACGGAACCTCAAACCCACCTTAGCAAACTTGACACCCTCTACAATTCAATTTTTCGTTTTGTTCTCCAATGCAACTACAACACACATCACTGCAAAATGCTCAAAGAACTAGATTGGTCATCACTAGAGTCTAGGCGCAAAGTTCACCTTTCCTGTCTTGCCTTTAAATTCTTCATGGGCAAGCTACCCAGCTACCTGAACAAGCTCCTCACCCCTACCACATGCAGCACCTATCAACTGAGATCAGACTCCAAAAGACTGTTCATGGTCCCAAGGCTCAACAAAGTATCCGGCCGTTCCTCCTTCTCTTACCGTGCACCCCAAAACTGGAACAACCTACCAGAGACTCTCACATCCACCACCAGTTTAAGTTCTTTCAAATCTAAGGCTGTCTCACATTTTAATCTGGTCTGTAACTGTTACATACGCCCATAACATATACTGTATTTTCTTTAACTGTGCATGCAATGTCTTGTATATAATGTATACCTTGTTCATTTATGTAACTGTATTTGTAACCATGTATTATTTGTCTTAACTCTGTGCCCAGGACATACTTGAAAACGAGAGGTAACTCTCAATGTATTACTTCCTGGTAAAATATTTTATAAATAAATAAATTCTCAGAGCTCCAGGCTCTGATGCTCTTGTATTTCCCATGTCAAGAGCCCCATTTTGGGTTAGAACGTAGGTCCAGAGACGATATGGAGGAAAATTAAGTGGATGCCTCAGGGTGGGGGGGAAGGGGAGGGTAGGATGGACACAGAAGGGAAGGAGTGAGCAGACGGGCCTTTGCGAGGCCCGAGAAAAATAACCTTAGTCACGAGAGTGAGAAAGGTAGCGGGGTCAAACACCCCTGGAGAACCTTCCAGGACAACAAGGCTGGTGTGGGGCAGGGTGCAGGGCCCGAGACCCTCCTTGCGGTAGAACTTAAACCACCTGTAACAGTTTGGTGGTGGGGAAACTTTCACTGTTCTTAACTATGCTATGGGACTTGTACTTGCGTTGTTCGAGTACTTTGATGGTGGGGGGAGATTCACCCCTTGGTGACATTTTCCTTTTAATACTTTTTGGACATAATCAGGTTTGGCATATGCGTATTAACATCCTTAAAACATTTTCACATTGAGCTTTGTGCTCCTAATCATGAGTTCCAACCTTTATAAAAGGGGGGGGAGGATGGCGGGGGCAGGGAGCTTGTTTTCATGCAGATGAGTAGTTCCAGGGAGGGGGAGAGGGGGAGGGGTCAGGGACGGAGATGGGGGGTGGAGGAGGAGGTATGAGGGGGTGTTTACACCTTTGTTGCATTTTCATTTTTACACTTTTATAACATATTCCCATTGGACTTTGTGCGTCTAGCCGTAGGTTCTAACTCCTGAGTCCCCACCTCTATAGTAGTTTGCTGGGACAGAGGGGGTATAGAAGGGGAAGGGGAGGGGGATGGGGGAGGCAAGGAGCTTGTTTTCCCTTATGTTGATCGTCAATAGGTACATTTATACCTTTAGCTTTACATCTGAAGATCAATATTCAGCTGAGTTATTTTAGGAAGGGGGGAGAGGGGAGAGGCAAGAGGGGGGAGGGGATGGGGATAGGGGGTGGGGACAGGGGATGGGGACAGGGGGGAGGGACAGGGGGGAAGGGACGGGGGAGGGATGGGGGGGATGAGGGACGGGGGGAGGGATGGGGAGGGTGAGTGGCAGGGGGGGGAGGGACGGGGGGAAAGGGGCGGGAAGGGGAGCTTTGATTATGGAAAACAGGGTCCCTAGAAACTTTTAGGCACATCAACAGTGATAACTTTTTACAAGCATGATGTGTAGGACCATATTCCAAAACCTTATATTCACCAACGGCCCTCGCAGAAGCTCCCATCCGCATCTGGACAATGATAGTCTATGTGGGGAGTCCTTTCCTCCTCTAATATGGGATAAATAAAAAGGGCGAGAGCGGGAGGGGGGCAGGGACGAAGCAACCACCAGGGACAAGACAGCAGGCCCCCAAGGTTCACGTTCTGTCAATTATGAACCCTCGGGGAGAAGTTGGTGGGTAACAGACCTGGTAGCTGAGGGTCATTGCCGGAGTCTCCGCCGCTGGTTATATGACATCCCCCTTCCATGGAGTTTTGGGGGTGTGCCTTCTTAGGGCTCCCCTGACCGCACAGGTGGTCATAGGGACAGCCCTCTCAGCCACTCCCTCGGAGAAGACATCCAGTACCCCCCGGCTCATCCCCGGCACCCTTCTCGACCAAAGACAGGGGTAAGAACTCCCCTTCAGGCGTGCCTCCTCCCTCGGAAGTGCCACACAACCGGCGCTCGCACGGATGACGTTGTCTCCCCAGATCCCCTCCCTAGGTTCGGGGAGAGGCCCAGGGCTCCAACGGGCGAGGCGGTGAACGGATCGGAAGGTCAGGGGGGGATGGTCAGAGGGGAGAGCAAGGGGGAGATCACAAGGGCCAGGGGCAGGGACGGGTGGCGCATGGGAGCCGAAGCCGGTAAAAAGGGGGGGGCAGCGGGGGAGGGAGAGGGGCACCCCCCCCCCATCGGAGCGGCCTCTAGAGCTCCAGCAGTAGAAGGGTAGGGCGGGGAGAGAGCTAGAGGAGCTCGCAGCATTAAGGGCTGGTCAGGGGTGGCACCATCATGGGGAGCTTCTCCCCTCCTACTGGGGGGGAGGCGAGGAACTGATCATGAGGAGAGCCCTCGTGAGACTCTCAGGTCCAGCTGGCCCTGGGCTGTGAGGGTGGTGTCTGGTTGTTTCTCACGGCTTCGTCCCTCCAGGAGCCACAGGGAACAGACCAGACCAAGTGGAGCAGCTCGGGGCGCTGGTGTTCCCGCATTGATACCCGGTAGGTTTCTGCCACTGCTTCTTTCTTGGTTCTTTCTCTAGGAGCTGTTACGGGTCTGCAGCTCTGGGTACTCTCTGAGAGGCAATTCTCTCAGAAGCTCTGTGTTGGGGCGATGTATGGCGGCAACTCGGCTTCTCCTCTCCCTCTCTCTGGTTTTCTAGCCCTGGGAGGCCTAAAGACTTTAGAAATGCAGGGGCGTCTTCTGGTCTTGAGATTGTTCTGAACCTGCCGCTCCTTTGGACGATCAATTTAAATGGAAATCCCCATCTGTAACGGATCTTTTGGTTGTTTAAAATTTTGATGAGAGGTTTCATGTCGCGTCTTCTCAGTATGGTGGTTCTGGAGAGATTGTTGAAGACTTGCAGGGCTTCATTCTGGAAGTTGATTTCCCCTCTCTCTGCATTTATACATCAGTTTTTCTTTTATGGAGTATGAGTGCATCCTCCTTCTAGGATCCTCAGAGCGGGGACCTAGGGCTCTGTGGGCGCGATCCATCTCTAGGTCTCTGGGTTCAAGATCTGGAATCAGGGATGAGAACAGTTCTTCCAGGTATGTTTTTAGGTTTTCAATTTTTATTTCTTCAGGGATGTTGCGTATCCTGATATTTTGGTGGCGATCTCTGTTTTCTTGATCCTCGATAGCATCCTTTAGGGAGTTGATTTCATATCCCAGGCGACATATCTCTTCTTCTGCAGCTGTTTGAGAGAGGGACACCTCCTCTAGTTTTGTTTCCACTTTGTCTGTGCGTCCTGCTAGTTCTTTTATTTCCGTTTTAACCCCTGTGATAGCTGTTTGGAGGTCTTCTTGAAAGTTGTGCCTCATCTTTATTGAGAATTAGTCAAATAAGTTCTCGAGGTAGGTTTTTGTAGCTTCGACCGATTCTCCCTTGTCCCACAGCCCCTCCTCGGCGGCGCCGCCGCGTGTGTTTGCCTCAGTCCCCTGAGAGTTCTCTTCGGCGCCATCTTGCGGAGTCAGGGTTTCAGCTCCTCGGGTTGCTGATTTTTTAATTGACTTGCAGAACTTAGCAATGTCTTGGTTCCCAGTTTTTTTTTTGTTTGTTTGCGATTTCCAGGCTTTTACCTAGTCGGGTCCCCGAAAAGGTGTTTATTTTGGTGTTTTTTTCTGCTGATTTTTAGATGCTTTTAGGCAGGGAGTCTCGGGAGCTCTTCCCTCAAGCTACCATGCCGGCTGACGTCGAATTTTTTTATTTTTAAACTTTCTCCAGTCTGTTTGGAAGAAAACTTTTTTCCTACCAATCCATACTGCATTTTCAGCACTTAAAAAGTTGATGGGCAATATTTTGTTTAGCCAGCTACCCTCATTTGGTTCTCCCCTAGGGATACTTGGTGCAATTCGCTTTTTATGTTTTCAGCTTTTGTGTAAATTATTTTTGGTCTTTCCCTTATATATTCTTCTAGTAAAGGATCTTCTTGAAGAATAGGATTATGTTTTTTAATATTGTTTCTATTTTCCTATATTCTGAATTAAATTGTGTTATAAAAGTTACTGCATTCTCATTAAATTGTTTTGTGTTTTTTTTAGATTCTATTCATTTGTCTCTGTCCCCATTGAGTGCCTGGCATCTAGCTTCTTGTTTCTTGTAACCTTTTTCTCAGCTACTTTTGATTGTTCAAAAATATACTGCTTTCTGTACAGGTTTCTTCCAGATATCAACAATCAATTAATCAATCAATTCATCTACAGTATCTGCCTTTCTGTCTTGCTTGCTGCCTGATCCCCTGCCTCACTGACTACGCTTGAGACCTCTGCTGCCCTGAGCCCAGCCTGCCTGACTATATTATTGCCTTTTAAACCATTGTCTTGCCTGCCTTCTACCTTGACCTCAGCCTGCCTGACCTTTGGCTCTACCTCCTCCATTGTGCTGCGTTTGTCTATCGATCTTGCCCTACAAACGAATTAGCCCCGCTGAGACTGATCCACGGAAAACAATGGATCAAAGGAATTGGCCAATCTGCATTGGATTCATATGTAGGCTTAAAATGTGCCATATCTACTGTAGTAATTGTGTTGTTGTGTATGCCCGATGTCAGAGATGTTTGTACAATTGTTCAATTTCCCTTCTGTGATCTAAGAATTTAGTTTACAGTGTACAGTGCAATGTAATGTAACAATGGATAAGTGTGTTATGTTACAATGCTTTGCTGTTTTGTCCCAACTAGAATTTCTAACGAGCATAATAATGTAATATGTGATTATAGAACCTGCTGTCCTGAATATGTTGCACGTGTGAAATGTACAATGTTTTAGATTTCTCTTTTTCCAAACAAATGTGGTTGTTATGTATTGTTAACATAGTTTTACTTGTAACATCGGAAGCAGACACATTCACATGCAGTTTCAAAAAGTTATGTTAAAAAAAACCTATGTATTAAATATTCGGGGGAGGGGGGGTTCTGTTCTAATAAAATGAATTCTAATTTGCAAGGCATCCCACTATGTCCATCCATCAGCATAAAATGTCACCTTTCCTAAATGTGAGGGGGGGAAATTAACCATGATTTGATTTGGTTTCTTTACCTTAAAAATGACGTTTAGAGATTGAAAAGGAAGCATTCGACATGGTTGATTTGTTGACTGCCAGTTTTCAACCATAAAACATAGTGTACCAAACTGCTGTTTGTTGCCTTGGGTCCCACTAATTTTGTTAACAATAAATACAGCATGCCAAACTTGGCCCTTGATAAATGGCCATCATGATACTGGTGATAGGCAGAGCACTGGAGAATAGATTCAATTTCAATTTTAACGCTAGCTTATCAGCTGAGTTTATGGATATGACTTCTTTTTGTAGGCCTCTTATGTTTTCATCAATGAAGTCATTGGTAGACCGATGCAGAGGTTTTGTCAAGGCTGTAAGAGCACAGGACAGACAGATTAGTAAAATGTAGAGACTGTGAAGTGCAGAGCGAACAATCTGATAAAGTTATTTAGCATGGCTTCCAATTTTAATGTTGCTATTCAATTATATTAATTCAATACATTTTGAAATAGCAGTCATAATAAAGTAGGTAAAACGAAATAAATAAAAAGCATAAGTTATTTTTAGAAAAATCTGGAAAATAAGTCGTATATTACGGTTTAAAATACTGTACAAATGAACCTTGAGCAGAAAAAACATGCTATTGATTTTCAAAGATCTAAACCACTTTACTTATTTTTAATAAAGGTCATCAAGCATAAAATATTTTATAATCTACAGACATAGCCAGACTTACTGCGAACGGCCATGGCACTGGGGACAGTGTCTGTCACGATCGCGCTGTGGGAGGTCCATGTTTCCAGATCGGATTCCATGCCACGTTAATCTATCAGGCTGCGGTTGTCACGGTCGCAGCAACACAAACAGTTTGGCATATTGGTAAACATGAGGGTAACTTTATAAGCATAGTGCACAGGTTGTGTTTCAGTGAAACTATTTTTAAGCTACTGTATCACTTCCTTTGAATGTTTCTTTTTCACATTAATTAATGTTTCTTATTAACTATGGTTCCTGATGGAACAGGAATGTTTTCATTGATATCAGTTTGCTTCTGCTCCAAATACTGTATATGAAATGTATTTTTTATTTCACACAAATCATTCATCACAAGTACTTATAGGTAGGAACATTCAACATTAAATCAGTAAAATTGCAACCACTAAATTCAGATTCAAAAAGTTCCAATTTCCAGAATATCATATTTACATCAGTAGCAGAGTCAAGCAGTCTAGTAGAATCAATCAATACAATAACAAACATCATTCAGTCAAAAGTCAATTCATCATTCACATCACAATCATCATCAACTATACAGGTTCAAATATTTCAGTCATATTTCTACTGAGTACTTCTTTTTGGCTAGGCCGAGAATTTATTGACGCATCCCTGCCCCATTACATTGATGCAAACTTTGAAACATCTCATTTTACTATAGCTTCAAGCAACTCCTTCCCTAACTACTCCAAAGCCATTCACGAAATGTCTAACTCAGGGGTGCTCAAACTGGGGGGCTGGAGAATTTTTTATGGGGGGCACGGGCTGTTGCAGAGGCTCCGCACTCTTCTCCACGGCATTTAAATTAAATAGCAGGGGATCGCGTGAGGCCTCTGAATCACTATACTTACCGAGGTTCAGGCGCTCTGTGTAAGCGTCGCCATGGCAACGCTGCCTCAAATACACTGCAGGGTCATGTGACGTGATGTCACACGCATCAAATGACACTGCGGGTCACGTGATGTGATGGCACAGGCCCCGCAGCGTCATTTGATGCAGGTATAAGGTAGGGAGGGGGGGGTGCGAGCATCCAGGCAGGGAAGCCAGGGGGGCGCAGCAGGAAAAGTTTGCTCTCCCCTGGTCTAACTAATGCAAGTGGAAAAAAACTGATGCTAAGCAACTTGATATATTGACGCAATAAGGATGTAGTGCCCAAATGGTTCAATTTGTGTTATTTTTAGAGCAATACTCCAAAGTTCTCTGAATTATGATGCATATCCTGTCATGGCAAGATCCACAGAGCACTGTTAAGACAGGGCTCATAACATCCCATTACCTAAATGTAAAGTATAAGTTAGGCCTAGATTTTATTTATTTATTTATAAAATATTCTTACCAGGAAGTACCATTGAGAGTTACCTCTCGTTTTCAAGTATGTCCTGGCACAGAGTAAAACAAATAGTACATGGTTACAAGTACAGTTACATCAATGAACAGGGTATACATTATATACAAGACATTGCGTGCACAGTTAAAGAAAATGTATATTATGAGCGTATGAAACAGTTACAGACCAGGTTAAAATGTGAGACAGCCTTAGATTTGAAAGAACTTAAACTGGTGGTGGATGTGAGAGTCTCTGGTAGGTTGTTCCAGTTTTTGGGTGCACGGAAGGAGAAGGAGGAACGTCCGGATACTTTGTTGAGCCTTGGACCATGAATAGTCTTTTGGAGTCTGATCTCAGGTGATAAGTGCTGCAGGTGGTAGGGGTGAGGAGCTTGTTCAGGTAGCTGGGTAGCTTGCCCATGAAGAATTTAAAGGCAAGACAGGAAAGGTGAACTTTGCGCCTAGACTCTAGTGTTGACCAATCTAGTTCTTTGAGCATTTCGCAGTGATGTGTGTTGTAGTTGCATTGGAGAACAAAACGACAATTGAATTGTAGAGGGTGTCAAGTTTGCTAAGGTGGGTTTGAGGAGCCGAGCCATATACTATGTCTCCCATAGTCAGGGTATCAATGTGCATCCCGAATGTTAAGTGGGAGTCAAACCATAAGCCCAGGTATTTAAAACTAGTGACAGGTGTTAGGGTGGTGTTAGGGTGGTGTTAGCGTTGGTTTGAATCAGGAGCTCAGTCACTGGAAGCTTTACAAATTTAGTCTTGGTCCCAAATACCATTGTTACAGTCTTGTCAGTGTTTAAAACAGTTTGTTTTGGGAAATCCAGTTTTCGAGTCTCAAAAAGTCAGACTGAAGTATGTGTTAAAGGTCAGAGAGGCTATGACTGTGTGCATATAGGATTGTGTCATCTGCATACATGTGTATTGTGGCTTCCTTACAAGCTGTGGGAAGATCATTAATGAACACTGAGAAGAGTAGGGGGCCCCAGAACAGAGCCTTGCGGGACACCACAGGTGATATCCAGGGGTTGGAGTTAGAGCCTGAATGGACACAATGTTGGATCTCCTGATAGGTAGGACTGAAAACCAGTTTAAAGCATGTTTCCCTATTCCAGAGCTCTGGAGTTTGTTAAGCAGGATAGCATGATCAGGACTGTGTCAAAAGCCTTTGCAAAATCTAGGAATACTGCACCAGTGAGTTGTCCCCGTTCCATTCCACACTGGATTTCATTGCAAACTTTTAGCAGGGTAGTTACGGTGGAGTGTTTGGGGCGAAATCCAGATTGGAATTGGCTAGGGAAATTTGTCTTGGTGTAGAAATCGCTTAATTGGGAGTGACACATTTTTCCATGACTTTGGATAGAATTGGGAGAAGTGAGATTGGCCTGTAGTTTGAGACAGTGTTTTTGTCCCCACTTTGAAGATTGGGACAACTCTGGCAGTTTTCCAGGTCTTAGGGATATGGCCTGCAGACAGGATAGAGTTGACTATGGACGCAATTGGTTTGGCAATGGCTGGGGCACCAAGTCGTAGGAACCTAGATTGTAGTAAGTCGGGTCCACATTGGCTGCTTAGTTTTAGTTTGAGGAGCGCTTGTATAATCTCCTCTTCAGATACTGGGCCAAATTGAAAAGTGTAGGCAGTGTTGGGAGGGGGTGGGACTGTA